>NC_052360.1:81146367-81212075 GCF_009727055.1 Benincasa hispida | reverse complement strand
ACAATATTAAATATATTTTGTTGGTATGTTTTACGATGGAAGAAAATTAGAATTATTACAGTTTTTGAAAAGAATATATGAAAAATAATCTATTATGTTCTACAAATTGAGAAAAAAAATTGAGATTGTCTAGTTTATGTCATAAATGATTTGAGAAAATACGTGTATATTTGAAAGTAATCAACAATAGCAAAGCATAAAACTAAAAAATAAATAGAAAAAAATAGAACTAATCTCATTCACAAAAAAACTGCATCAGATCCTCCAACTCAACTCTGCACAACAAACACAGATAATAATTACCAACTCAACGCAACTTTGCACAACAAATACAGACAATAATTACCATTCAACTCAACTCTGCACAACAAACACAGACAATGATTACCAACTCAACTCAACTCTGCACAACAAACACAGATAATTTAACTCCTCAGATAATTTAACTCTCCAGATAATAATTACCAACTCAACTCAACTCTCTACTTTTATCACATAACAAACACACCCTTAGAGACTAAAAAGGTATATTTTGCAAACTTAGGGATCAAATACAATTTTCAAAAACTCAGGACTAAAAATGTTGTTTTCCTTTTTTTTTAAAGATATAAATAAACACTAGAAAATTTTAGAAAAGTAAACAAGTTAAAAAAAAAAATACTCTTTTATCCCGCTAAAAGTCATTTCAAGGAGGAAGAAAACAAATACTTGAGGCACTCCTTCACTAGTTCAATAGTTTTTGCATTGGAAGATAGGATATGAGAGGGTTGCAAACCTTCAATAATAAGATGGATAGTCCATTTTTGAGTTACTGTTAGAACAATTGGATTCTCATGAAGAGCCAACAGAGAAAATTAACTAGGGATGTTTAAATAAACAGATAATCCCAACAATATATATATATATATATTAAGAGGTTGGATTGGATTGAATTTTGTTAAACTTTTTTCTATTTTTATTGGATTGGGTTGGCTAAAAAATATTTGGGTTGATCCAACCTAACTCAAATTATTTATATATATATATATATACACATTTATCTCTGTTTAAAGTTTGATTACTTTGTATTGATTATTTGTGAATTTTTAATATCTTTCTTTTAAAATTGTTATGATATTTTTGTTATTTAAAGTTTGTAATAAATATAACAGATATTTGATATTTAGCATTTGAATTTTATGAGATTTTAGTTATTAGTCATGTGTTATATATAAATTTACATATTTTTAATTAAGAAGAAAAAATAAGTTATGACCCGACAATTCGACCCAACCCAACTCAAATTTCTGAATTTTAAGGGTTGAGTTACATTTGGGTTACGGGTGTTTAAAAAATTGATGGCCCGAGAAAATCGATCAACCCAACCCAACCTGTGTGGTTTTGAGGTTGGGTTATCAACTCTTTCGGGTTGGGTTGGGTTCAAATAAATGAAAAAGTTATGGGTTGAGTTGGTTCATGGGTTCACTTAAAAATCCCAAATCAACTCGAGCTTATTATAAACTTTAAAATGTATATATATATTTTTACTTATGATATAATTAGATATACATATATTTATTTTATTTATTTAATTTCATTAGTTTTTTTAATAATTTATTCTCTAACAACTCCTTCAAATAATTTTTTGGTACTTTGGAAACAGATTTTACATTATATGAATTAAAATTGAGTTGTTAATCTTAATTCAATATACGAAAATAATTAGCTCAAACTTTTACGTAGTAACATTTTATTTTCTTTTAGATCAACGATTTAAGTAAATGACCCGAGCAACCCGAATCAATCCAACCTAAATGTTCCATAATTAGGTTGGGTTCATTTTTTTAAAAGACGGTTATTTGGGTAGAAGAAATTTACCATTTGAACAATTGGGTTAAGTCCAAAAAGTCTTTCAAACCCAACCTAGTCCACAAATGTCCTTTGGATTGTCAACCTAACTAACTCGAATTTTTGGATTAGTTAAAATATACTCTCAACTTGACCTGACTTAATCTAATCCATGTATACCCCTAAAATTAATTTGGAATTGCAAACAGAGGTCGAGAAGTTAAAGTTGACATATTATCTTTGTAGAAGCTCACTAGAAGTTAATTGATTTGCTTTTAGAGTATGTTGATGTTTTTGCTTGGGTTTATACCTACTATTCCGTCTGGTTTTTAGTTTCTAGTCTGATTTTATTAGTAGCCATGATTGAGGCTAAATTGTCTTTTTTAAATTTACTTTCAGAAGCTCTCAAGCTACTTTTGATTATTGAAATTGGGAAAATATCAATTTTTACTCTGAATGTATAAATTTAAACTGAACTTTTGTTAGTGTATCAATTTATCCATCCACTCTATCATTTTGTCAACAAAAAAAAGAAAGAAAAAAAAAACTACCCTCCCATTAGGCTTCATTTGAAAAGACCTTAGATAGAACTTATAATTGTATCAATTAAACTCAAACTTTTATAAATGAATCAATTTATATTCTTAGTCATAATTTTCTATCAAAACTGTCAATGCATTTACTCTAATTATTCATTTTGCAAAACTAATATTTGAAGAAGTCTATATACATTTAAAAATGAATGCATGGATGGCTTTCAAAAGAAATTGCAAGGAAGGGTAAAAGTTGATTGACTTATGAAGATTTAAGAGTTTAATTGACTCAAAGTATAAATTACACATGATATTAGAAGAAGAAAATCTGAAAGAGGGTGTAGACAGATACACTTACAAAAGTTTAGGATTTAAATTGATATCATTATTAGTTGGATTGATTTTATAAATTGATATTAAATTTTACCAACCACTTTTAATTGGTAAAACCGCTATTTAAAATGTTAACCAATCCCAAAATGAATATTACTCAACTGGCATAGTACATATACTGTCAATTTTAATTTCAGATGTTCGATTCCTAAACCCTAGGTATTAACTCAATACCTTTGAAAAGAAAATGTTAATCAACCTTAGAAATGGGGAAAAATATTTTTAGTCTATCTATTAAAAATAAAATAGATAACTAATATTCTTAAAACTATTGTTGTTTAAAAAAAAGAAGAAATATTGGTTATTTTATTGTAAATAAAAAAATGAGGAGGGTCTTGAATACGAGTAATTGGTATTGAATATTAGGAAGAAATGGTGTTCAAAACTAAAAGGTTGGTCATTTTTTATTTAGACTTTGGTACGTATTTCATTTTCCAAGGTCAAAAGAAATGACGGTCCTGCGCGTACCAAATTTCGGCTGCTCTACCTCTATAAATACTGCTCCAATGCAAAATCAACTCAATCCCAATCCCAATCCCAATCGCGAGCAGGTGGACGGAGACGGTTTGTTTTCCTCTGAAAGTTTTTCTCAATGGCTTCAATGGCGTCTTCAAGCCCTTATTGTTTCTGCAACCGTTACAGAAATGCTCGCTTACGCTCTGCTTCCATCTCCACCTTCCCCCGTATCATCCTCTGTCACCAGCACCAAAGCCGCGACCAATCCGCTGAAAATATCAATCGAAGGTACTCTCTCTCCTTCTCTCTCTCTGTTTCCTTAAGAATTGAAGTTTCTTAAATGTGAATCGTTTCATCTTGAAGGGAAATAGTACTGCGGAGTAGCGAATTAGCGGTCATTGGAGCGATTTTTAACTTGAGGTATGTCGACGCATTTCCCTGTTCTCGTTTCTCTGCTTAATGTTGGTGTGTATTATGAGTCTTCAGACGATAGTCGTTTTGATATTATCCTGTTCTTGTTTGAGAAATGAAAATTCGAGCGTGTTTTTCTATTCGACGAATTGCCGGTGGACTTTCCGTTGCTGCCGTGGTTGAAGTTTAATGATCTGTGCTAACTTTGTTTGTGACTTGGAAGCCTCATCTTCTTGTCTGATTTTGTGGTGTTAATTTATCAATCTGTCCATGTTTCTTTTTTCAAGTAATACCCTTCTCTTTGCAACATTGAAAAATTTGTTCAAATTGTACGAGTGTACTCAATATTTTTGTCCGTTTCGTACTCTTGAAACTTCCTATTTGGTAATTGAACTTTAGCTTATTAACTACAATGGTCACTACACTATTCTTCAATACCAAACTTTTTGAGTCTAGTAAATTTAATTCTTGGGACGAAACTTTGAATTTTAGTAGCATCTGTACTAGTTTGACACAAACGTAGAAGCAGAAAGAGGAAGATATAATTTATACCAAAATCTGAGGCTCTTATACATAAAAGAACTTGTATTGTGTTTCTACGTAAATATATTTTCAAGAACTACTTCTTTCTTTGTTTTGTTTTGTTTTTTTCTTTTTTTTCAAATTTTGGTGTAGATTTTGAAAAGGTGTGTTAAGAAAAGGTTATTGAACGAAATCAAGGGGAAGTAAATTTTGGGAATCTGGCTCTTGTTTTAGCCAGGGATACAAATTTTGATTGAGCGATGTTATCTGTTTTTAATGCAGTGGGAAAAAGCCTGAATATCTTGGTGTGCAGAAAAACCAACCAAGTTTGGCACTGTGTCCAGCAACTAGGAACTGTATATCTACTTCAGAAAATGTCAGCGATCTCACCCATTATGCTCCACCATGGTAAATCCATTTCCCCACTAAAAAAGTCCTGTTAATTTAAGTTTCAATGAAGTTTTGATAATAATTCTCAACACATTTAAATTTCTCTTGCGTAACTCAACACATTTTCTTACGCAAAGTCTTTCCAAAAAGTGAGAATACTTTCAAATATTATTTAACAGAAAAATTGAAAAGTGTGTGTTGATATCGTAGTATAAGTTTGACTTAGTTTAATGAGTGATTTCAAATGTCGGCATCACACTTTTTCTAAAATGATGATTTTAACATGTGATAATGTGAAAATAGATCTCGATAGAGAACCAAACAGGAAATGATCATATGATAACATGTTGGCCAAACCATACTGGAAAAGTCAAAACTAAGCACAACATGTTAGACCTTTCACATTTAACAGGGAATTCAATTTTTATTTTGGAACACAAAACACGTGCCTTTTCTTATTTTTGATTAAAAAATGGGATGTGATCAATGGTAATATAATGATTGACATTTTTATTATTATTAGTTAAAGAATAATATCATGGGCGGTAAGGTAAAGCAGCAAAATTGTCAGCTCAAGTGATTGATCTTTTCGTTATGAGGACTACTACTTTGTAATTAGCCTCACATCAGTATGAAATCTATCTTTAAACATGCCTCTTAACTTACAACTCTATTATGACAATCTTCACCTTTGTGCTTCCAATTTCTTGTGCATAACTTAGCTGGTTAAGGTATTATATTCTCGTCTGAAAGGTCAAAGATTTAAATTTCTACCCCCTAATTACAAAACAAAACTATGTAATCAAGAATTTATGAACTCAAATCTGTTGATTACCTCAATAGTTCTAAGATTGATGAGATGTCTCAAGATGTTGGTTTAATTCTCTGTTCTGAGGATTGTCATGAGTTATGATTATCGAATTCCATTTAATTTTTAATTCTGGCAGGAATTATAACCCAGAAGAAGGAAGAGGCAAGAAAGATCCTATAAGCAGAGAAGTGGCAATGCAGGAACTTACCCAAGTGGTAAAAACCAAGACGGACCTCTCCTTCCTTTTTAAATTCTCAGCTTATTTTGCTGTAACAAAAAAGCCAATCGATTAGTGTCGGTTTGTGAAATCCTCTGTTTCATTGCAGATAAAATCGACAAAACCCGACAAGTTTACGCCGAAGATAGTAGAGCAGAAAGATGACTATTTATTAGTGGAATATGAAAGTCCCATACTAGGGGTATGTTTAAGTTTATAACTCATTTGTGAAGTATAGACAGCTTAATGGCACTCGGGGGAAACTGAAAGTGACTAATTTTCTTTGTACAAATTAGTTTGTGGATGACGTCGAGTTTTGGTTTCCACCAGGCAAGAAGTCGATAGTAGAATACCGATCAGCATCCCGAATCGGGAACTTTGATTTTGATATCAATAGAAAGAGAATCAAGGTGAATGAATCCCTAAAAACGGAAATATCATACTTTTTTTTTTGGCATCTTACTTCATTTGATTACCCCCAAATAAAGAGTGTTTATTTAATCCATTGATTCTTGGCTTTGCATAATAATTTCAGGCTCTTAGACTGGAATTGGAGAAGAAAGGATGGGCTCCAGTAGAAAGCTTTTAGAAAAGAAGGGATATGACTCTTTTTACATAGTTCTGTCCAACTTTATGTGTTCATTACATTTCACATACAGGAAAATTTTATATTCGTCGAGGAGATTCCTCCCACTGTAATGGAAATTTATGTGAAATATTAAATGGAGGGTGGTTCTTTTTTATGACAATCCCTCCTATATAGCATGTCAATTTCTTTTAATAAAAGGCCCAAATTTGGCCCCCACAAACTTGTATTCCATCGCTCCCTAATGTATTTGATTATAAAAAAAAAATGCATGTTCGAATCTTTCTGCCTTTATTTGCTAAACTCGAAAAAGAAACGAAAATTTGCAATTGATCGACTATGTTGACAATGTTTCAATTTTATGTGTTAAAAACTGTAGGGGCTACAAGAGTTTGAACCTTGAAGCTCAAGTGAGCTAGTACAAAGTTGTTGAATCAACATCATATTGTAGGTTCTCGGATTTTCATCAAAGCAACAATTTATTCTTAAATTTGTAATAATTTAATTTCAAATTTTGATAAGTACAACAATTTCTTATCTATAGAGATCAACAAAGTGATTAATAAATTTTTCATGATGGTTACAAATTCTGAAGTATAAAAACTAAAAGTAAAGAATTAAATAATAAACGGTTAGAAATAGTCTCTTCAAGTTTTTACTTTTTAAAACAAGCATTTTTTTTTTCAAACTCGTTAGAATAGTTTTTCTCGATCCACCTCGTGCGAGATCGGTCATCGAGATTTGATAAAAAAAAAAAAAAAGCAACATTTTTAGATTGATTTGGACCTTCTTGCTACATCTCGACCATTACACATTGATATTCTGTTATTTTTTCAAATATTGTGCAATCTTAAAAAATTTTATACCAATTTTTTTTATATTTTCAAATTTTTTACAAATTCAACCAAATATTATATCAAATATTTATGTAACTTTTCAACTCTTTAAGTTGTTCCACAATAATATTGAATTTCCAAAGTATCTAAATTGTTTTCAAGTGATTGACTTGTAATTTTTAAAATTTGAGAAAAACAAATTTAGCAAAAGATTTAGTAAAACATGAGAAATGTATAGAATCTCGATGTTAATTTGCCCAAGATTCATTGAGAAAACCTAAATATATAGAAACTCGATGTTAAACTGCCCGAGAATTCACCAAGAAAGCTCAAATATATAGAATCTCAGTGCTAATATACTCGAGATTAATACTAAGATTTTATATAATTTTCCTATCTTACCATTTTTTTGGCAAAATTATCTTTCCCAAAATTTAAAAATTAAAATGCAATCACTTAGACCCATCTGTATAATTGTAAAATTTATTTGAAAGTTTGGAAATTTACATAATGGCCAAAAGTTGATTTTTTAACAAAATCTCGATCGTAGATCTTGTCCGAAATGTTTCGAGAAAAACTAGTTGAATGAGTTTTAAAAATACATACTAATTTTATAAAGTGAAAATTTGAAGAGGCTATTTCAGTCGTGCTAGTTTTCATTAGAAACCAATTTGATGAAGTTTGATGAGAAGTGTATGAAGATAAAATGTTAGAGAGAAAATTTCATAAAATAGCCAAAAAAACAAAAAATCTTTTCTATGGCTGACCTTTTCCACATGTGAAATACCAGATATACCCTTACTTTTTAAAACTAAAGAAGTACCTATTCCTTCTCGTTTACAAGCTTGCCTTTTCCCATTCCCATTCGCATTTGCATTCGAGTACTCCTCTCAATTTTCTCTCAACATCTCCCTTCGTCTTCGACGTCGTTCGCTGCTCATCGATCGTATCTACATGTTTTCACCTTCGTTTCAACTTCGTCTCTACCGTTCCAATCATTTGAAAGAAACTTTTTATAATCAATCGTATAGAGTCATATACTAGGTCGTACAAATTTATATAATCGATTGTATAGCAAAAGCTACACGATCGCATAGCACAAGCTATAAGATCGTATAGCTTTTTCTATATGATCATTTACCTTTTTGCTATATGATCATATAGCTTTTGAAACTACAAGAGGGTAATTTAATTTAATAAAAGGACCTAATTGCAACCATTTTGAAACTATAAGAGGGTAATTATGATCAAATTGAAAGTTTAAGGGTGTGATTGTAACCAATTCTATAGTTCAGGGGTGGTTTTTGCAATTTTCCTTTCATTTTTGTCTTTTGTCCCGTGAAGTTACTTCATAAGACAAATTTACAACATTATGAACAAAATAAATATGTCTCGTGAAGTCATAAATTGTCCCATGAAGTTACTTCATGAGACAAAAGATAAAAATGAACTCAACTTTTAATATGTATTCAATGCAACACCAACATTCAATATGTATTCAATGTAACACCAACATTCCACCGAAGTATTTATTCCTAACTAATATTCTATCAATAGCATTGAATAACATTGATATGAACAAAGTGGAAGGTCACTCTCTGTATTCACTTTCTTTCAAACTCCCCACGAAGTTATCCCATTGTTCTCTTGATGTGTTCTCTCAGAGTTTCAATCCAACATCCTCATCGTCAATCGCTTTCATCGTCAGATTCAGAAATAGAGATAATGTAAGTGATATTCTGCAATACTTTTTATCCCAGGACCGCTTTCATAATAAGTGTCGTTTAGCATCAAATGAACATCCAAGGTTATCCTAAATGGTCTGTAGTAGATGGATAAGGCTGGATACCTTATCCTGGTGCCACTACGAGTACGGTCTACTTTGTAGATTTTACAATTGTTGTAAAGTGCTACAAGTGATCTGATCCTGATCATTCATGTGAAGACATGTGAGCGGGGGTATTCTATGCAAAGGAGTTTGTGTAAGACCGGACCACCAAATGACTAGTCGCATTATATAACATTGTTCATAATAGAGACATACATTTCACTAGGATGACCATAGATAATATGACCTGAATCCTGAATGAGTTGTGAACTCCTACTTATGAAGGCGATCCTTTGATTCGTATGGGTGAGAGTGGCCAGATCACAACTCAACAAGTCTACCATTTTGGGGATTTGTCTGATTGGGAACTGGGAACACATCTATACAAGAAGGAATTCACTCATTCCCTAACGTCGGGGTAAGTAGATAAATTGTTCCCTTAAGGGTTGATTCTGGGAATTGAACAATATGGCGCCACACCCTCTCCTGGCCCGAGAGGGGTTTGTTCATAGTTAAACTATGATTTATTGTTCATTAGAGGGATTAGTGATACTTAAGAAGTTAGATATAACTACAGGGGCAAAACGGTAATTTTGGTCCAACTATACTTATGAGCAATTTGTGAAGGGTCATCATACTGTTGGTTGGTTATATTCAGTAGACACAAAAATATATTTGTAGTGCGGAGAGTGCAGTTGTCAATCTTTAGTGCAGTACCCGACAGTTAATGGATGATGAATAATTTAATTAACGTAGTTTAATTAATTATTCACATACAATTGGAGCTTCAAGCTACATGTCCGTGAGGTCCCATTTGTAGCTCAATGGGAATTATGAGAATCAATTTTTGGATTATTTTGAATTGTTCAAATTAATTCAGGGAATTAATTATATGTGATATAATTAATTTAATCTAATTATATATGATATAATTACCATAATGTAATTGATACATTATAATATAAAGTTTATTTGAGAGAAAATAAATATTTGAATATGATTAAAAAATAAATTATATGAATTTGATTAATATAAATAAATTTAATATAAATGAGATTTATATTAAATGTCATTGGTGCGAGAAGAGAAACTATAGGTTATATGTTATATTTGACATAACATATAGTTTAACATATATTATATGATAAAGTTTTTATCATATAAATATATATTAAATGATTAATTAAAATAAATAAATAAATTTAATTTATTTCTTTTAAAAATCATTTTGAGAGTCCTTCCCCTCGTTTCTTTCTAATATGTGATAGTGGGGTAGGAGAGAGGGTGCTTCTTCTTCTTGGCGTGTTTTTCATAGAAACAACACTGATTTAGAAAAACATTATGAAAAAATCTGAATCCCATCATCTCCTCTCTTCTCTCTCAAACTCCCTCTTCCAAAATAGCTAGGGTCCACACACTTCGGATTCTCATCCAAAGAATATAGAGGTTTCTTTTGTGGTGGTGTCTATTTGAAAGATGGTTTCCTCTTGAAGATTGGTCTTCAAAGGCAAGGGTTTCTAAATCCATTTTTCTATTTTTGTTTTCTTTCAAACATGCTGTAATTTTAATTTTAGATGCATGTACTATTATGTAAAATTGTATTATATGAAAAACTAAAATCGAGACAATCCACTTCCGCTCAGGACCTTTACAGGTTCTTACAATAACATCTGGGTTCACATCCACTACCTCCTTTAACAAAAAGTTGTGGAATAGTTGTCCATTAAATACCAGATCTATATCCAACAGTGGACCAAATGCCATTTTCCTATACATTATCATCTGTTCTTCTGTCAACTTATTCTTAATCACAGAGGCAGTTTTGTGGACTTGACAAGAAATTACAGCAGGAAAATATTTCTTAGCAAGAGCGACCATTTTACCCGTCTAATAAACGTATACATTACAAAAATTAGTAAACGATCACATAACAAAAACTAAACGATCGCATAACAAAAACTAAACGATCGCATAAAAAAACTAAACGATCGCATAACAAAAATTAAATGATCACATAAAAATGCCCTAAACGATCGCATAACAGAGAGCTAAATGATCGCACAATAAATATCTAAACGATCGCACTATAGATATCTAAACGATAGTGCAATAAATATCTAAACGATCGCTTAGTATTATCTATCCGATCGCTTAGTATTCTCTAAACGCTCTCGTAACTTTAATTCAACGATCAATTACGAACAAATACGCGATTAGACCCCAAACGCTAGAATATCAACATGTATTCAAGGAGAAAAGTCTTATACCTTTCAGATCACGACGATGGTGGGAAATGAGTAGAGATGACCGACAAGAACCTCAGAGGAAGTTCTTAGAGAAAATGGTAATGTTGGATGAAGTTTAGAGAGAAAACTGAGAGGAGTACTCGAATGCGAATGTGAATGGGAATAGATACTTCTTCTTTTTAGAAAATAAGGGCATATCTAGTATTTCACATGTGAAAAAGGTCCGCCATAGACAAGTTTGTAGAAATGGGTCAACAATTGAAAAGTTTTTTGTTTTTGGATTATTTTATGAAATTTTACATGTTAGAGAGGAATTTCTCTAAAAAACGGGAGCGAGAGGTTGTAAAATACATTACTGCAATCATTCATTGAAGTAAAGAAGAATCGAGTGAGAGAGTAATTATTCAAAAATCCAAAGGTAGAAGAAGAAGGAAAGGCATGCAGAAGCCATCAGAGACCTCTTTGCTTGGCTTTTCAACTTATTCCTCCTCATATTTCTCATTGCCATTCTCGGCTATCAGGTTCTTTCTCTGTTCGATCTATCGCCAATCGTTAGTATTCTTCTTCTTCTTCTTCTTCTTTTTTTGTGCCTTGATCTCAAAAAACTAGATATGCTATTTATCTCTCATTCTCGTTGTTTGATATTCATGTTTTGATGATATTTTTGTGAAATTGGAGGTTTGTAGTTCCGATTATTAGTGTTTACTTACGGATGAATGTCGAACTTCAGACTCCTTTCTTTTCTTTTATTTCTCGTATGTTCGTCTTGGAAAAGAGGAAGTGTACAGAGTGATAGTAGTAAAAAAATGTGTGCGAACTAAGATTTCGATGTTAATGATGCCAACACATAAAATAAAGTCTTGCCTCTCTACCAAAAGAATAGGGCTTACCAAAGGAATAGGTTGGTTACAACAAAGTGTCTAAGCATTTGTTTTGTTGAGTTATTTTTGCATTCCCAAATTAGGGATTCCACATTGTATAAATACATCACCTATCTTTTGAACCTATCGTCTACCTCCTTTAGACGTCATCATCTACCTCCACCAAACACTATCTTCTATCTCTTGATGCTATCGTTTACCTTGTCTAAGTGCTATCGTCCACCTTTTGACACTATCATCTACATGTCGACGTTATCGTCTACCTCTCCAGCATTATCATTTATTGTCTAGTCGTATACCTCTTCAAATGACAACAAGCATTTCGACTTCCCCTGTGAGTCAGCCATATCCTTCAACCTCACGTTTTAACTTGGTATCATAGCAAATAACGACCAACGTCAATCAAGGAAACCTGAGAGCCACCCTCGGCACAACCAGCTTCAGCGGCCCACCCTTGAACCAACTTCTCATTCAAATAACCTCCATTAAACTTGATCGCAACAATTTCCTCCTATGGAAAAACTTGTTGCTTCCAATCCTTCGAGTTACCGACTCGAAGGACACCTGACTGGACAAAAGGTTTATCCCCCAATGTTTTTGCAACATGCAGTCGGTGAGAACATACCGACTGGATTGACTGGAGCAGAAGCTGCTCCATGCAACACAGAAGAAAGCTCCGGCAGTGGTACTTCCAGCTCGTTGACAGCACTTGAGGTAAATCCTCAATACAAAGCGTGGATGGCTGTAGATCAACTTCTCCTCGGCTGGCTGTATAACTCCATGACACCAGAGGTTACCATTCCAGTGATGAGATGTGAATGTACAAGGGATATGTGGACCAGCATTCAACAACTCTTTGGTGTTCAGTCCAGGGCTGAAGAAGATTATCTGAGACATGTGTTTCAAACAATCAGGAAAGGTAGTTTGAAAATGGAAGAGTACCTTCGAACTATGAAAATGAATGCTGACAATCTCGAGAAAGCTGGTAGTCGTGTGCCACCAAGAGCTCTTGTTTCACAGGTACTACTAGGATTTGATGAAGAGTATAATGCCATCGTGGCCACGATCCAAGGGAGAGCGAATATATTGTGTCTTGATATGCAGTCAGAACTTCTCCTGTATGAAAGAAGATTGGAACTTCAATCAAACCAAAAGACGACAGTAGACTTTAACCAAGTTAGTAATGCATCAGTGAATATGACAAACACTAGATATGTCAACCAAAATAACAAGACCAATAGCAACAATCAATCTACTGGGGGAGGACAACGAGGTGGTGGTGGCCATGGCAGAGGTCGAGGCAGAGGAAGAAATAACAACAAACCTGTGTATCAAGTTTGTGGAAAGGTAGAACACATAGCATTCTACTGCTTCAATAGGTATAATAGAGATTTTATTCCCAATTCTCCTCAAAACAAGGGACAACCCTTCCCCAACAACCAGACCAAAAACACACAACCTCACCCAACAGCCCTAGCCACTGCTTATAGAAGTAACCCCTTTCTGACAAGACAAGAAAACATGACTGATGCAAATTAGTATGCTGACAGTGGTGCCTCCAATCATGTTACCTCAAACTTCAACAATCTTGGCAATTCGACTGAATACTCAGGTACTGTAGCTAATGGTAATACTCTAGAAATTTCTCATGTTGGAACTGCATGTCTGTCTAGTGATGCCTGCAATTTGAAACTGAATGATATGTTATGTGTGCTTGCCATAGCAAAAAATTTGGTCAGTATATCTAAGCTAACAAAAGACAATAATGTGTTTATTGAATTTCACACAGATTACGATCTTGTTAAGGACAAGGGTACGGACAAACAGTAATGAAGGGAATGCTTAAAGATGGATTATATCGTTAGAGGTGCAGAAGTCAGCTCAAAGTCAGTAGGAAACGATGTACCATCGCAACCAGTGCACAAGAATAAAGATTTGTCTTACTCTTAGCATATCTTTGAAGCATATGGTGTCTAAGGTTACATGGCATAGAAGGCTTGGCCATCCTTCGTAAAAAACACTAGAGGTTATTATCAAAGGTTGTTAATCTTCCTACTAGTTATCTAATGAAGAGCTCAAATTTGTGATTTCTTGATAGCATATGCAAATCGCATTCTTTAGCCTTCCCTAACTCTAACTCAAGAGCATTTGCAACCTTTGAACCTATACATACTGCTTTGTAGGGTCCAACTCCTCTCTTGTCTATAGATGGGTACAAATATTATGCTATCTTTGTTGATGATCACAGTAGGTACACATGGATCTATCCTCTGAGGTTAAAAAGTGACACACTGGCAGCTTTTCAACACTTTCTCACCATGATACAAACTCAGTACAATACACTGATCAAGTCCCTATAGTCGGATAATGGTGGAGAATTTGTCAAGATACATAAAGTCGTCATCATCTTGGCATTGCCTCCAGGTACTCTTATCTATATACGTCAGCACAAAATGGAAGGGCTGAGAGAAAGCATAGACACATAGTGGAGACAGGGCTAACCCTACTAGCCCAAGCACATCTTCCCTTACATCATTGGTGGGATGATGTCTTATACTCAACTCTGTTGATTAATGGCCTTCCCACCCCTATCCTAAATGGACAGTCTCCAATAGAAGTGATGTTAAAAAAGAAGCTTAGGTTTGAGAAGCTTTAGATATTTGGGTGTGGATGTTTCCCCTTCTTGAGACCGTACAATTCACATAAGTTGAGCTATCGCACAGAGAAGTGCATCTATCTCAGTTCGGCTGTGAATCACAAAGGTTATAAATGCCTCAACCTCAGTGGTAGGCTATTCATCTCTCAGCATGTTGTGTTTGATGAAACTGACTTTCTTTGTTAGGTGTCTCCTTCAGCTTGCAGACCAACTAAGCAAGCAGTTGCCATCCACCTGGTTTCCTGGCTGCCCCTCAGTCAGGACACACCGCACAGTGACTCTATGCCTTCTACGTCTACAACCTCACCCTCACCAATTGTTAGAACAACCCACACCCAATCACCAGCTAATAGCTCTATAGACAACCCAACCTTCCCACCTCCTTTTTTTGATCATCTACCCAACGATCATTTACCCTCATCGTCTAGTGTCCAACCCACTGATCGCCTACCCACTAGTTGCTTACCCAACGATCGCTCACCCAACGATCGTTCACCTACCGATAATTTACCTAGTGATCGTTTACCCTCATCGTGTAATGTCCAGCCCACCGATCATCTACCCACTGATAGTTTACCCAATAATCGTTTATCCAGCGATCATTTATCTAGTGATTGTTTACTCGATGATCGTTTACCTACCACTCATTTACCACTGATCATGTACCCACCGATCGTTTACCCTTCAATCGTTTACCACCTAAATCACCATCGCCTACCGCCCAACCTACCGATCATTTACCTTCATCCTCCACTGCCCAGTCTTCACCCGATACTGTCTCACACCCTATACCCGTGTCTACTCATCCCATGATTACCCAAGGAAAGGCAGGCATCTTCAAACCCAAAATACTATCCTCCCAAACCAAAAAAGACTGGTCCCTAACCGAACCTACCCGCGTCAGTGATACGTTCAAAACCACGCAGTGGAACAAAGCAATGAGTGATGAATTTCAAGCACTGATTAAAAATCAGACCTGGACTTTAGTTCCTCCATCACCGTCGATGAACGTTTTCGGCAATAAATCGGTATTTAGAATCAAACGAAGTCCTAATGGCTCCATTCTATGCTATAAGGCACGCCTCGTAGCAAAAGGCTTCCATCAAAACCCAAGCATTGATTTCTTTGAGACATTTAGTCCAATGGTAAAGGAATCCACCATCTTGATCGTCATTAGCCTTGCTGTATCCAAAGGGTGGCAGTTGAGACAACTAGATTTTAATAACGCCTTCCTTAATGGGGTCCTCGATGAAAAAGTTTACATGTGCCAACTGCAAGGATTTGTTGATCCTCAACTATCAAATCATGTCTATCACTTACACAAGGCCATATATGGCCTTAAACAAGCACCAAGGGCCTGAAACAACAAACTGAAAACAATATTATATAGTTAGGGCATTCAGAATGCTAAGTCTGATACATCTCTCTTCATATATTGAGCACTTCTGCCTTGATACTCTTACTGGTATATGTTAATGATGTAATTATCACCAACACCGATCTGTGGGTAATCAACAAGCTTGTAACAGCCTTGGACTCTAAGTTTTCTCTAAAGGATCTTGGCCAACTCCGTTACTTCCTTGGAGTCCAACTGCACACTGTCCCCAATGGAGTTCTATTGAATCAGGAATAGTATGTCGAGGACCTACTTCACCGCCTTGACCTTAGAGATCTAAAATTGGCACCCTCTCCGAGTGTTCTAAACAAGCAACTCTCCATCTTCGATGGCACTCCTCTTGACAATCCTTATATCTAGCGGAGCACAATTGGCGCCTTATGGTGCTTAACCACCACGAGAACTGACATTACATATGCGGTTAATCATGTAAGTCAGTACTTAAAGCAACCTACGGACGTTCACTGGCAAGCGGTGAAGAGAGTACTAAGATATGTAAGTGGCACTCGACACTTTGGCCTTTATATTCAATATGGGTCCGACCTGTCTATTTTGGCCTTCTCCGATGCCGATCGGGCAGCCAACGTAGACGATCAAAAATCAGTTGCTGCTTATTGCATCTTCCTTGGAGGTAATCTTGTTTCCTGGTCCTCAAAGAAACAATCCGTTGTCGCCCGATTCAACACAAAGTCTAAATATAGAGCACTCGCTTATATCTTTGCAGAAATCATCTGAGTGCAATAACTACTGTTTGAGATTGGTGTCAAACATAAGTTGGCTCCAGTCCTATAGTGTGATAACCTCAGCACTGGTGCTCTAGTCGTCAATCCGATAATTCATGCGTGGACCAAGCACATTGAGATCGACATTCACTTCGTTCGTGATCAAGTCCTCAGTGGTCAGCTTGATGTCCGTTATGTACCATCCTCCGACCAAATCGCTGTCTGCCTCACCAAGACCTTAGCACACTTACAGTTCTTCCACCTTCGATCCAAACTCGGTGTTGTAGAACTACCCTCTTGTTTGAGGGCAGATGTTAAGGATACAACACATAAAATACAGTCTTGCCTCTCTACCAGAAGAACAGCGCTTACCAAAGGAATAGGTTGGTTACAACAAAGTGTCTAACCATTTGTTTCCCAAATTAGGGATTTTATATTGTATAAATATATCACCTATGTACATTTCAATACACAAGAAATTATAAAGGAAAAGTTGGCTTGCCATTGTCGTGTACTGTCTGAGTTATCATCTGCCTGATTGAAACTATCGTTTACTTTCTCTGATACTATTGTCTACCTCCTAACGCTATCGTCTATACGATATCATCTATCATCTACCTTCTTCAGACGTCATCGTCTACCTACATCAAATGTTATCGTCTATCTCTTGACGCTATCGTTTACCTTGTCTAAGTGCTATCGTCTGCCTTTTGACACTATCGTCTACCTGTTGACGTTATCGTCTACCTCTCCAGCACTATCGTTTTACTATCCAGTCGTATACCTCTTCAAACGACAACAAACACTTCGACTTGCTGCATGAGTCAGCTATATCCTTCAACCTCACATTCTAACTTTTGAGACGTAATATGTCGAACAACATTATTTAAGCTTTATCATAATTGCCACTACGAAAAGTCCTTTCTAAGGGCCTTTCTTACTGCTTTAGTTACATAAATTGAAGTGTATTCTTGCAAATAATTTTTTGTTGCTTTTAATTGTACATTTTTGCATGATTAGAAATCTGCTTAACACCATGAAACAAAAAAAGAAAAAAAAAATCCTGATTTGAGTTACTGCTGTGCTGCAGATTATATGCTTGATGGATTTGGAATCTGACTATATTAATCTCTTCGATTTGACATCTTGGATAAACAGAGTTGTATTGTTGGAATTTATTGCCCAGGCAGTTTTGAGCCTTGTTTATCTTCTAGCACGACATTCGTTCATGTTTTGGGTGTCACTTTGTTAAGCCCCTGCTTTGTATTTCCTTCCTACCAGCTTTCAATCGAGAGAAAACAAAATGTAATATGAAAAAAAAGACAGAGAACAAATCAATATCCTGATCTTCTTATTGAATAAACCCTTCCTTATCAGCAACCAGATTCAAATAGAGTTCCAAACAAAAACAGAAGGAAAATGTGCAGTAAACACTCAGAAAATTAATAAAACTAAAATATCCCAGCTTGGTATTCGAGAGATGCTGGAAATCTCTCCATGAAGATCGAATCTCCCTTTTCTCACTAAATTCTTCTTGTGTCTTTCATTCCAGCCTTCCCCCTTTTGTCCAGCCTCCTGTGGTCCCTCCTCCAATGGCCTCTTCTTCTGTTTTGCTTCTTGAAACCGTATCATCATCTCCCACTATCCTCTTAACTATTTCTTTGTGTGACTTTTCCTTTTTGCCCCTTCTCTTATAGGTAAATACAATGGGAGGTTTTACACACTTCCATGCTTATTCTTTAATGTCAGATTGTAACTTTTGGTTTTTTGAATCCATTAACTTAACTGAACAAAATTATGTTACTTTAACTTTAGGTATCAATGATCATTATTGAAGGATGGTACATGAAATTCATTTGAGTATGAGAGCTTGATATTTCAAAACTGATTCTCTCTTCCAACTGACCATGGTTTGTCTCGTAGTGATTTTTAATTGAGTTTGAAACATGTGTATGAAAGTTAGAAGATGGCTTTTGTATGCTTGGCATTTCAGAATAAGTTGATTTTGAGGGACAAATGCTATAAATTTGGGCTAGCATAATGTAAATTCATAGTTGAGTGGTTAGTCCTTGAGGCTGATATAGCATATAGAAAAGATCTGCTTTAGGAAGAAATATAATGTAGAACTAAATGAACTATTTTCTTCTCAATAAAGGCACTTGAGTGGATTCTAAACATCGAAATTGATTTCTATTTAATGATCTGCTAGCTTGATTAGAATTTGGTTTGTATTTTGTAAGAGAACCACCAGTAACTGAAAAGAAAAGGCTGGTGTAGTTTCTTTTTTTGGACAATAGTAATTTGGTTTCAAACTTCTATCATATGAGTTAGCATAGTACTTATTGGATCATGTGATGAAGTAAAATGAGCTCTTTAGGAGAATGGGTTCGAACTCTGTGTTAGTCACTTAGCTGGGATATTAAAATCCTAATTCCTACAAGATATCGTCAATCAACTATTATAGATAGGCTGAAAGGACAATAGCATCTTTCAACTTTGCTTGAGCAACTTGAATTCTGCACTTAAGAGTTTCCATGTACTGGATCTAATAGTCTTAATTCCATGGTACAAATACAAATAATAACAGCTTGACAATAGAGATTAAATCACTTGGGAGGGTTCTTACTTGAGTGGCATTTCTAACTCCATTATTTTTAGGTATTTCAGCAAAGAACACCTTGCGTTGATTGACGCGTTCAGCCTTGCGATGGAGTGTTTCTCCGCATGCGGTCGTCTATGTGGTGGTCCGGTTTCCGCGTTCGCGTCCATTTCCTGTTTTAGCTACAAAATAAAACATTGAACGCATAATTAACGGGTCAGTTGAGATTCAACATGCTGATCGACGCTAGCTCATTTTCTCATGAATTCCTATCATGATTGACGCATATTTTGCCTAACAACCTTCATAATTCTAAGTAAAAGGCCTAAGATGACATGTATTTCTGCATGTCATCACTTATCGTCTACACGATTAGCCTGTTCCTTCGACCTATACCAAATTCACCAAAGATCACACTTTGGATTCTCACTCTAAGAATACAAAGGGCTTTAAGTGGTGGTGTCGTCCCCGCTTCTACTTGCTCGTGCTTATTCATGTTGCTGTCGTTTGTGTAGACAATCGTGCTGCCGTAGCCGACTAGTTTGCTGGGCGATAGAAATCGTAGAGGTTCTTCCATTGCGTTGACTTTGAAATTGAAGAGAGTCTTCAACTGTTATGTGAACTCAATCCCTTGTATTTTATTTATTAACGCATGTCGTTAATTAGTGTTAATTTGCATAACTGTTGATTAGAATATGTGTGTGGTATTTCGGTCACAATGAAATAAAAAAGATCCGAATGCGCTCATGGATGCTCTTCGTTAAGAGATCCTTCATATCGAACTTTCGACTCCTTTCTTTTATTTTATTTCTTGTATGTTCATCTTGGAATAGAAGAAGTGTACAGAGTGATAGTAGTAACAAAATGTGTGCGAACGAAGATTTTGAGATGAATATGTTGAACAAGATTATTTAAGCTTTAACATAATTTCCACTACGAAAAGTCCTTTCTAAGGTGTTAGAAAAAAAAGTGGAGGACAAATATGAAAAATGAGAGATATATTTTCCATTCAATTAAGCATGCCTTTATATAGACTTACAAACATAACCATAGGAATGCCAATGGTTTAAAGCTATAAATGTCATCAAATGCTTATAACTCACATAACTCATATAACTCAAAAATCACTATTAGTTACAAAAATCCAAAAGTCACACTAAATGCCACAAATAAAGTTTAATAATGACAAACTTTTTAACAACCCCCCCCCTTAAACTTGATTTGTTACACCAAGTAAACTCCTCATTTTGATAAAAGTCTCCAACTTGAGGGGCTTTGTGAAAATGTCCGCCGCTTGGTCTTGTGACTTAATATATTTGAGTTCCACTTCTTTCTTCATAATGCAATCTCAAATGTAGTGAAATCAGGTATCAATGTGCTTGCTCCTCTTATGAAATACCAGATTTTTTTCTAAGGCAATGGCCGATTTGTTGTCAACAAAAATCTACATTGGACCTTCCATTTAAAACTTCAACTCCTTCACTAAGTTTCTTAGCCAAATTGCATGACATACACATGAAGTTGCTGCGATGTACTCTACCTCGCATGTTGATAATGTGACTATGGGTTGCTTTTTTGACATCCATATGAACGTTGTTTCACTAATAAAAAACACAAACCCTGTATTGCTCTTTCGATCATCTAAATCACTACTCCAATCACTATCACAATAACCAACAATATCAAAATTGCTAGAAGAGACATAAGAAAGACCATACCCAATCGTCCCTTTGATGTAGTGAAGTATCCTTTTTGCCATTTTGCAATGTGTTGCTATCGGTTCCTCCATAAATCGACTAATAATTCCAACCAAATAAAGAATATCCAGTCTTGTACATGTTAAGTATCTCAAACTTTCAACCAAGCTTTTGAAATATGTAGAATTTACCTTCTCTCCTCCATCTTGCTTGGTGATTTTGACTCCACATTCCATCGGTGTTCCAACTGGATTAGCATCATTCATATTGAACTTCTTGAGCACTTCTTTAGCATAGCCCTCTTGCCATGTTCAAGATTGTCCAATTCTTCCTCTCCACCACGCCATTTTGTTGCGGCGTCCTTGGGACTGTTCATGGACGTCAGATGCCTTTTTCATCACAAAATTGTTTGAACACATTTGATGTGAATTCACCACCTCGATCGGTTCTCATGGCCTTGATTGTAAGGTTGCTTTCATTCTCCATATGTGCCTTAAATCTCTTGAAGATTTCAAATACTTTTGATTTTTCATTCAAAAAGTACACCCATGTTTTTCTAGAAAAATCATCAATAAAGAGAAGAAAATATTTACTTTTACCATGAGACTCTAGTTTGATCATTCCACACACATCGACATGGATGAGTTCTAAAGACTTCTTTGCTCTTGTCATAGACTCCTTTGGAAAACTACTTCGATGATGTTTGCCAAGCAAATACCCTTCACACACTTGGTTTGGCTTGTGAATGTGTGGTAAACCTCGCACCATCTTCTTCTTCGACAAATCTTCTGGACTTCCAAAATTGAGATGCCCGAACCGTAGAAGCCATAGCCAAGAGAGATCTTCATAAACGTCTTCAAGCATTTTGGAACATCATTACATATATTCAAAGGAAACATTCGGTTTTTGGTCATGGAGACTTTAGCAATAAGTCTCTCATGATTATCCCTCAAATACAAACAATTGTTTTTCATTTGAACTTCAAAACCTTTCTCTAACAATTGTCCTACACTCAATATATTATTTTTTACATTGGGAATGTATTTGTGATATATTGATTTTCTCCATTTTTTAACCGAATAAGAATTTTACCTATTCCTTTGATGGCGGCCAAAGAATTGTCTCCAAAGGCAATATTACCTTTCTATATCTCGTTCAACTCCACAAACATCTCGCGTTTTCCACACATGTGATTCGAGGCTCCTGTGTCAAGATAACACATATTATTTTGACTCCCTTCTTCTCCTTTTGAAACCACAAATAAGGTTCCATTTTCCTCTGCATAATTGGATTGCCCTTGATGGGCTTTTGATGTGCTAGCGGTTGATCGGTCCTGATGCTTTCGATCATTCGACTCTGTTTGAGATGAGTAACACTCATTCGCATAATGTCCATATTTGTTACAATTAGAACATTTTACCTGAGATTTATCTCTTCCAGACCTTCCACCACGTCTTCCATGACCTCGACCTCCTCTTTCTCTTGAGGATTCATACGAGTTTTGAGAAACATCGATGTTGGCTTCACCTCTTCCACCATGGCCTCGACCACCACGACCTCTTCCACGTCCACGACTATTCTCCTCCTTGATTTTAAGTTGGAGAAGTTGTTCAACGGTCTCTGTTTGCTCCATCCTCCTTTTCTTTTTCTCCTCATAGGCTTGTAACGAGCCTATAAATTGTTTAATTGTCATGTTCTCGAGATCCCGTGTCTCCTCGATCCTCGTGGCGTAATCTCGAATTTTGTATTTAGGTTTCGTAGAACCTTCTCCATGACACGAACATCGGTGATTTCTTCACCATTCCATCTCAATTGGTTGACGACAACCATTACTTTTGTGTGATATTCCGCTATCACCTCCGTTTCTTTCATTTGTAAAGATTCAAACTCACCACGTAAGGTTTGCAACCGTACCTTTTTCACACGATCGGCTCCTCTATGAGTCGATTGGAGCTTGTCCCATGCCGCCTTTAACGTCTCCGCATTAGCGATGGTCTCAAACGTATCTTTGTCCACCGATTAATACAAGATATAAAGGGTCTTCTTGTCCTTTTTTCTTGTCTCCTTTAACGCATCTCTTTGCACTTAATCGACTCCAGCTTCTGCCTCTTGGAAATCGTTCTCCACGATCTTCCACACGTCTTGTGCTCCTAGTAACACTTTTATCTTGATGCTCCAATTGTCATAGTTGAGGTTGGTAAGCATTGGTAGTTGAAGTGAACCTATCCCACCATTGGCCATTTTTCTCTCAATATTTTCTACTAGCTCTGATACCACTATGTTAGAAAAAAAACGTGGAGGACAAATATGAAAAATGAGGTATATATTTTCCATTCAACTAAGCATGCCTTTATATAAGCTTACAAACATAACCATAGGAATGTCAATGGTTTAAAGCTATAAATGTCATCAAATGCTCATAACTCACATAACTCATATAACTCAAAAATCACTATTGGTTACCAAAAACTAAAAGTCACAAAATCCAAAAGTCACACTAAATGCCACAAATAAAATTTAATAATGACAAACTTTTCAACATAAGGACCTTTCTTGCCGCTTTAAGTACATAAATTGAAGTGTATTCTTGCAAATCTTTTTTAGTTGCTTTTAACTGTACATTTTTGCATGATTAGAAATCTGCTTAACACCATGAAACAAAAAAATAAAAAATAAAAAATCATGATTTGAGTTATTGCTGTGCTGCAGATTATATGCTCGGTGGATTTGGAATCTGACTATATCAATCTCTTCCATTCGACATCTCGGATAAATAGAGTTGTATTATTGGAATTTGTTGCCCAGAAAGTTTTCAGCTTTGTTCATCTTTTAGCACAACATTGGTTCATGTTTTGGGTGTCACTTCTATGGTTATTCTTTAATGTCAGACTGTAACTTTTGATTTTCTGAATCCATTAACTCAACTGAACAAAATTATGTTACTTTAACTTTAGGCATCAGTGATCATTATTGAAGGATGGTAGAAGAAATTCATCTGGGTATGAGAGCTTGATATTTCAAAACTGATTCTCTCTTCAACTCGCCATGGTTTGTTTCGTAGTGATTTTTAATTGAGTTTGAAACATGTTGTTTAGAGGTATGAAAGTTAGAAGATGACTTTTGTATGCTTGGCATTTTAGAAAAAGTTGATTTTGAGGGACAAATGCTATAAATTTGAGCTTGCACAATATAAATTCATAGTTGAGTGGTTAGTCCCTGAGGCTGATATAGCATATAGAAAAGATCTGCTTTAGGAAGAAATATAGTGTAGAACTAAATGAACTATTTTCTTCTCAATAAAGGCACTTGAGTGGATTCTAAACATCGAAATTGATTTCTATTTAATGATCTGCTAGCTTGATTAGAATTTGGTTTGTATTTTCTAAGAGAACTACCAGTAACTGAAAAGAAAAGGCTGGTGTAGTTTCTTTTTTTGGACAATAGTAATTTGGTTTCAAACTTTTATCGTATGAGTTAGCCTAGTACTTATTGGATCATGTGATGAAGTAAAATGAGCTCTTTGGGAGAATGGGTTCGAACTCTGTGTTAGTCACTTAGCTGGGATATTAAAATCCTAATTCCTACAAGATATCGTCAATCAACTATTATAGATAGGCTAAAAGGACAGTAGCATCTTTCAACTTTGCTTGAGCAACTTGAATTCTGTACTTAAGAGTTTCCATGTACTGGATGTAACAGTCTTTATTCCATGGTACAAAATACAAATAATAGCAGCTTGACAATAGAGATTAAATCACTTGGGAGGGTTCTTACTTGAGTGGCATTTCTAACTCCATTATTTTTAGGTATATCAGGAAAGAACACCTTGCACATGTGACCAAGATCTATAACCAGATTGGCTGCGAGAAAATGTAACGCCTTCTTAAGATGATTTATTTTCTTATACTATTATTCATTTCTTTGATATGGTACATACATATACTGATACTTTTGACTTTTATGATGCTGATTTTATGTTTCTTATCGATTGTGTAATAAATTTTATTACTTAAATTAGTTTGCAGGATGATTCGGAGAGTAGGAGCTTTGAAGAAGAAGTGGGTTAATTGGTATGTATTTCTCACGAGTTCATTTATTTTAGGCCTCTTTTAGTAACCATCTTGTTTTTGTTTTTCTATTTTTGAAATTTATGCATATTTTCTCCCAATTTTCTTATCCTTATTTTCACTTTCTTTAAAAAAAATATTTGTATTCTTAGTCAAAATCTAAAAACAAGAACAAATTTTTAAAAAGTAATTTCCTTTTAGGTTTCAAAACTTGGCTAGGTTATGAAAACATTAGTAGAAAGTAGAGAACATAATATATAAATTCATAGGTAAAAGTAGAGATAAAAAGTAAAGTTTAGAAGTTTAATTTTCAAAAACTAAAAACTAAAATAAAATGGATACTAAAAAGGACTTAAAATTTGAACTTATTTTGAACACGGTACATTATAGATATAGTCATAGAGACATGGATTTTGTACAGAAATAAACAACACAAATGCGCTTTCCTTTGATTTTAAAGGTTTGTATATTGTGTTACCACTACATGGAGGAGTTACGCAAGGCTATATGACTTCATAAAATAATACATTTAAAATTAAATTATCCTGAATTTTGAGGTCTGTTGTGTCCAATAGATCATCAAACAACTTTCAATTGTATTCAGTATATTCCTAGACATTAATCAGTGCTTACTAGGTCATGAATATTTCAATTTCATGTCTACTAGATCCCTAAATTTCTAATTTTGTATTTAATCAATCTTTGACCTATTCAATAGTTGTTAAAAATTAACAGATCTACTAAATACAAAATTAAAAATTTATGATTTCATTAGACGAGGAAGGTATGGTTAGTGTGGCTGCTTATGGTTTTTGCCTTTATGGTCTCTTCCCCATGTGTGTTTAAGCTGTTGTTGGGGTTTTGGAAGACCTTGACTTAGCAGCCTTGTTGGGATCATAGAATCACGATTCCGTCCGATAGTCAGGTGCTTATTGACATGGTTAATAAGTGGATCGATCCGTATGTGGAGGTGTGCAGGTTTGTTTAGGATATTTGGCGAAGGTCCTTGCCTTTTCAGTCTCGTGCCTTTCATTTTACAAGACACGATAGAATACTTCAGCTCATGAGCTTGCTCGGAGAGGTTTTTCAAGAGTCCAGTTTAATTGCCATTGTAATTTTCCTGAATAGTTGATTTCGATTTGTAAACATGATGTAAAACACTTTATGTCTACCAAATTTTGGTAGTAGCTAATGATATTGTTGCATTGGTTTTAAAAAAAGACAAAATTTAAATCTGTATCTTATAGGTGAATTAATTTTTAAAAACTTTGAATACGTCTTTTTTTAGGTTATAAATGAAGAGGGGGAAGAAAGATAACATTTCTTTTCCTCTCCAAAAGTCATATCGTTCACTATCTCAATGAATTCTTGAGAGCCTTCTCCAAATCATCTTCAAATTCTTCTTTTGATAATCTTTAAAGGGATTCTCATAACCATAATTTTCATAGCTAATTAGTTCTTCATCACTTGTACTATAATCATCATAGCATTCTAACTCGCTCTTCCATCCCTTCTTCTCTCATTGTTGGAGGTTGAAAACGATGGTAATAGACACAAGAACACTAAAACACGACTCTTTATTATGTAATTTAGTGCGAAGAATGTTCCATTTCTACGATCAATTTAAATAATCTCTTCCTCATTACCAATATAAAGCTTTATTTGTTAATTCATTACCCCAGTTGTGTAAACCAAACAAATAGGGAATGGCTCAAGAAAATCTTAACATTAATGATGCTAATTTACATATTCCAATTTGTGTTTGTAAAACAAACAAATAGGAATGCACAATAAAATCCTAAGAGCAATGATGCTAATTTAGCTACTATAACTTTGACGATGAATCTAAAGAAATCTATCATAAAAATTCTTCCCTTCGGAAAGTATTCATCATGTCAATAAACTTTTGAGCCTTCTCTATATCATCTTGAAGTCCTTCACATTCTTCATCATAACCATCATCAATAATTTCATGACTATTCAATTCATTGCTATGTCTACTACAATCTCTACAGCTTTCTATTGCTATCCCTTCTTCTTTACTCGGTAACTGCTTAAACTTCTCGTTGAAAAGGATGTAAACAATGATGGCATTAGATGCAAGGAACGCCAACTCACCATTCGATTTCACTACTTCAATGATTTCAATCAATTGAATAACGAAGTTTTGATGCTTAGAACTCACCAAGATAGACAATAAACAGAAGAAGAAGATGAAGAAACTCAATGCAATCATTATGCAAAGAATAAATATGAGAAGTTTCTTCATGCCCATGTTATAAGAGAAAAAGGTATGGAGGACACAAGTATAGAAAATGTGATATTTTGATTCAACTAAACATGCCTTTATATAGACTTATAAAATATAACCATAGAATCTCAATGGTTAAGAAACCATATAAATATTACTTAATTCTCATAACTTCTAAAAACTCCTTAAAAAAAACTCAAAAGAACACCATGTGTTACACAAATATAAGAAGTCACACAAAAAATTTAATGGTAAAACCTTTCATATTCTCATTATTAATGAAACCTTTTATATCTCAATAGCCCCTTCAATCTAAAATACACTTGTTATATTATATATCTTTATATTTCCTTTATTTTTTTAGAGAAAAAAGATTCTTAAAGGCAATATTACTAGTTCCATCTTCATCATCAAACAAGATTTTACACGCAATTATAAATATAATTTCCAAGAACGTTATGCGACTATAAATGAAGATTAAAGAATTTTTATCAGCCCAATCATATTGAGTTCATTCCATATTCTCAATTTTGATATATAGTTTATTTTAAAATGCAAACATAGGTGGACATAAATAAATAAATTTTATTTATACACACACATGCACATGCGTGTACATATGAATATTGGTTTAGAAGGAAAAAAGTGGCTAACTTGAATATCGCTTAACTATTAAAGACATATATATCATCCACCAAAAACTAAGTTTGAATTTTCTCATTTTCACACCTCTTTTAAAAAAGATATCATGATAGATAAATAAAGATAAAAATAAATAAATTAAAATAAATAGATATCATATACCAATTGGAAAATATGAAATAAATTCATGTTCTTATATTATTCATATGATTTTGATAGTGAAGTCTATGTAATCTTAATAAAAAGAAACAATATGGCTAACTAGTATATATTTAGACTCTAATTATGTTTCAATCTATTTCCAATTTAGTTTCTAATTTCTAAATGTTTTAATTTTAACTTTTATATATAATTTTCTTATAAATTTTTTATTGTCACAGAAGGGTTAAAATTATCTCAAAGAATATCATTTATTGTAAAGAAAAAATACATTTTTATGAATTCCAATTCAAAATGCTCTACGCTTATATTTGATGATATCAATTCGGTATATCGGTTTCCTCATAATTCTTCATTTTTTTTTTTAAAAAAATAATTATTTTGAGGTTGAAAGTTCAACATCTCACCTTTACTTTTATTTTACTAAAAAATTAATGATTATTTTAGTTAGTTAGAGTTGAAATTAATAATAATTTTTTTGAAAGGTTAAATGAAAATAACAACAGACTAAGTTACCTATTTAGCCTAGAAAACATTCAAAACAAATATAAGTAAATTACGAATTAGTAGGTTGCATTGAATTGCATATACAAAATCCACATAGTTTAAAGGAAGATTTCCACATTAGACGAATTCATATTTGCAAATGAAGCAATACAATCACTTAAGGCCCACTCCTATTGATCTCCTATATTGTTTATTATTATTTTTTTTTTCTAAAATCAAATTTCGTTATAACAAACACCCTTTTAAAATATTATTTTTTTTTTCCAAAGATGTTTATTAAAAAAAAATTAAATTTATTATAAATTATTCCAAACACATTACCATTATTTATGAAAAAAATTTTAAATTTTAAACGTTAAATTATACAAGTACTCAGTAACTGTATCATTAGTTTAAAAAATATCATAACTCTTGACATTTTCATGAACGTGTCAAAATTATCTAGTAGTGTGGAGCGACCCAAAATAAAATTTTGGATCACCACATTATTTAAGGTCTCAATTTTTGTCCCAAGTAGTAAAATGATTTTTACGTCAATGATAGTGTTGAATATTTATGAAAATTTTGAAAATAATATTGTAAATTTAAAAGAATAAAGATATGTTTTAAGTAAAGTATGAGATTTAGGATATTTTTCATAATTTAAACTAATTGATTAAGTTAATCAAAGGAAACTATGGGAAACAAGATGGGGGAGAACATTGGTAGAGATTGTTATATATAAATACTTAATTGGGTGTAGTCGCCATCTTCATCTTCATGATGATATTGACTAAGAAGAATTATATTTGAAAATGTGTGGCTCTTGAAGCTATCTACAAATTCTCTCACTATCATTGTTGAATTTTGGCTACAAATATTATTAAGTGTTATTTTAAGTTCTGATTTTGGTGTGTCATGTAATGTTTAAATTAATGACAAAAATGTTAGTGGAACGTCGAAATATATACTTTTGAGTTAAAGTTACTTGGTTTAAATCGATGATACAAATATATTACTTGTATAATCTTTTTTTTTTTCAAAAACATTCATTTTTTACTTTTTAATATAATAAATGCGTTAGGGAGAATTTGAACATCTAAACACAAATGAGATAATACATGTCAATTAACCAATAGCTATATATTCACAAGCTTAATAAATATACATATACATATATATATATATGTTTGGCAATTTACAAAAAGTAGAAAATAACTCTTAAGAAAATAACTCTTAACGCTTAGTAACTTTGCATGTTTTATCCCATCGAGAACGAGACATTTATATCTTAACATCTTGAAAGATTTTCAAAAAGAAAAAAAATTTGGGTGTAGTATATCTACCCATCTTTTGTACAATCCTGATAACACTCAATAAAAATCAATTATGTAATAATTTTTTTAAAAAAATTGAATTGTTTTTATTTTTCTTACTTTGTAAGGAAAAGAGATTGCAAAAGATTAGGTGCAATTGTTTTTAGTATCACTACTACAATTTTGGCCTTTATTGACGGCAAAAAATGTCAAAAGAATACCTATGTTGACGGCCAAAAAAGTTATTAAAGTCTTTGTCAAGAAAGATTGAACATCAACAAAAATGATTTTGTTGATAGCTAAAAACATCAACAAAGGGCATATTGACGTGTTTTACCCATCAACTATATAAAGAAATCGTAAATGAAGATCACTTTGTTGATACTTTTCGAACATCAACATAAGATAATATTAAAAAACGTCAATTATACCATTTTTATTGACATTTTTGGAATGACAAGTACAAATTATTGACTGTCATTATATGTTTTTATTGATGATTTTTAAACATCAACTATACACCTTTGTTGACTTTTTTTTTACTCATCAACTATGCCGATTTGAGGGGGAAAAAAAAAGATTCAGGTCATTGGGACCCCTCATATGCAATCTAATCAACTCCAAACAAGCTTTAAACCAGAAATATGCATTTACACCCATATGTAACTCGTAGTACCCAACTTGTATTTTACACTCAGAAAACAAAGATATCAAATCACTTGCATAAAATTAGCTAACACGGTGACAAACCAACAATTACACAACTTCTACAAATTAACATATAACTACACAACTATAAACCAGCAATGCATTGCCCAAAAAGGACAACCTTTTATTTATTTTATTCTTTGAAAGTTCAATAATATAAAATATGGGAAGCAAGAGATTCAAACTTCCCGTGACCTCTTGTTCAAAAGTATGTACCTCAATTAATTGCACTTTACTACTTATTTATTTATTTATTTTTCTAAATGAGACAATTAGCTAAAGATTTTTTCTCTTCATATATTCTTTTTAGGCCCCTCAATTTTAGGTGTTTTGTCCTTCATATGTGTGTTGCATATACTTGCATAATTAGTATTCTTCAAAACTTTCGTCCTAAAGATTCTTTTAGGGTTAACAAATTTGGAATACAATTTTGTTAGTCATATTTTGGTTTATGGGTTGAATTGGGATTGATTCTGGCCAATTAGAAAAAGGGGAGTAGCTTATAGGACATGGGTGACTTTAACTAATACCCAATTTTGTTTAACGTCAAGGAGGTTAGAATTATTTATCAAAACTAACGAAGAGAAAAAGGTCTTAAAATGAGAACTTACTTGACAATGACCCTAGGGAGTTACATAATTCTCAAATCTTAACAAATCTTTTGAAATTTCATGATTTCAAAACGAGCCGAATCAATTAAAATATCACAAAAATATTAAGAATCGAAATCGAACCGCTCAAATATCGATTCAGTCTGGCGGTCAATCACATCCACGTTTGACTTGGTTGACTTGATGAGTTGTGCTAGAATGTGTGTCTGGAAGTCGTTGGGCCATCAAATGAAGGTCAACCCACTTAAAATTAAGAAATGCTAAGAAAAAAATGTATAATACCAACCTCGGATACACAATCACTCATTCAGGTAAGACATATGCGTCCAATTTGGCTACAAACCACACTTGGAAATAAGTTTTAAAATTTAATATAAAGATTATTATTAGTCGATTTTCGATTTATTTGATTTGGTTCATGCAGAACCCCAAAACGGCCAAATTTCATCCATTTTTCCTATACTAAACCCAAAACGTGAATCCAAACTGATTACAAATCGAACTGACATCGATTTCGGTCAGTTTGAGCAATTTTTTTGGTTTCAAGTTTTACCTTGCACACCTTGTGTATATATATATATATGATACTTCAGTAAAGGGCTCAAAATTTACGGCAAAAACAATAGTTGGAAGATATATAGAGAGCACATGCCAAAACAAGGTAGCAAAAGCAAGCACAAAACCATATAAGAAAGCATGTCAATTAAGGTGAAGGAAGTGGCATCATGGCTTGGAAAAAAATTGATGGTTGTGATTTATATATAATATATAAATTTCAAGTTTTATTGGTTAATGAGTTAGTTAATTTGATATGCTTTTGAACCATATAATTTAACACTTAGCACTATAACAAATAGAGCTACCATGACACTATGCTAAAGTCCTATGGAGAGGGGGAAATGAAAAAGTATCATAAATAAGAAAATTTGCGTTTTTGGTCGGAAGAAACGGAAGTTTTTGGATTTTTAACTATTTATGATAGTTCTAAAGTGTCACAAATTTATGACATTTATTATCTGTCATTAAATATGTTAGTAATTAAATATTTTTATTGAAATATCTTGAAACCCTAATCCGAATCAATATTTCCACGCCCTTCTAAAATTTGTACCCACCAACACCGAAAAAACCGGGGTTCTCAAGAAATCTTCACAGGTATTTTTTTGTGTTCTTCATGCTATGCTCGTCGCCGGCATTGGTCTCCTTAAAGTTTGCATTTTTAATTTTTTTTCTCCATTTTCTCCAAATTTTGTACACTCTCAAATTCAAACGCCATATTAGTTGTAACAAACTTTGTGTTGAGATTTATGCTTAAATTTCGTAGTCTCCTATAATTTGTAAATATATTGAACAAACTCATTGTCTATTTAATAAAATATATGATATTTTATTCCATATTTGTTGCATTAACCACAAACTAATAAACTAACATCCAAGGTTATCTTGTAATTTAAACATGTATGTAGAGACATACAAGTGGATCATGTTTAAATGATAGCCTAAATGGTCTATAGTAGATGGATAAGGTTGAGTACCTTATCCTGGTGCACTACAAGTATGACCCGCTTTGTAGATGTTACAATTGTTGTAAAGTGTTACAAATGATCTGGTTCTGATCATTCATGTATAGACATGTGAGCGGGGATATTCTATACAAATGAATTTGTATAAGACTAGACCACGAAATGTTTAGACTCATTATATAACACCATTCATAACAGAGACATACATTTCACCATGATGACCATAGGTAATATGACCTGAATCCTGAGTGAGTTATAAACTTCTGCCTATGAGGGTAGTCTTGATTTGTACGGGTGAGAGTGGCCATATCGCTGACTCAACAAGCCTACCATTTTGAGGATCTGTCTTGGGGAGTTAGGAACACAACTACACAAGAAGGAATTCACTCCTTCCCCGAGGTCGGAGTAAGTAGATAAGTTGCTCCCTTAAGGACTGACCCCAGAGCTTGAACAATATGATGCCACACATTCTCCTGGCTCAGAAGGTTTAGTGATAGTTGGACTATGATCTATTGTTCATTAGAGGGATCAAGTACTTAAGGAGTTAGATGTAACTACAGAGATAACGGTAATTTTGGCCTAGCTGTACTTACGAGTAATTTATGAAGAGTCATCGTACTGTTGATTGGTTATATCTAATGGATACAGGAATATATCTGTAGTGCGAAGAGTGCAGCTGTCGATCTTTAGTGGAGTGCCCGATAGTTAACGGATGATGAATAATTTAATTAAAAAGTTTGATTAATTATTCATGTACCACCGGAGATTCAAGCTACAGGTCCATGAGGTCCCCTTAGTAGCTTAATAGGATTAAATGAGAATAAGTTTTTTGATTAATTTGAATTGTTCAAATTAATAGAGAGATTTAACTATATATGATATAATTAAGTTATTTCAATTATATTATAGATTAATTGAGAGGATATAAATATTTGAATAGATTCAAATATTAATTATATGAATTAGATTCATAGTTGTTAAATTTATTATAAATATGATTTATATTAAATACCATATAAGAGATAAAAAAAACTATAGGTTATATTATATGTGATACAATATTAAATCTATAAGTTATATGTTATATTTGATATAACATATATAGTATATTATATATATATATATATATATATATATTAATAATATTAATATATATATATATATATATATATATATAAAGTTTAGTTATCATATTTATATTTATACATATTAAATATCATTTTATTTTATTTTAAATAAAATGAGGGAGGAAGTTATTCCCTCCCCCATCTTTTCTCTTGTGGGTTGGTTGTGGTATTTGGTTTTTTGAAAGACAGGAGAGAGTCTCCTTTTTCAACAAGCTATGATCGAATTTTGAGAGTGAGGAAAAGAGACAGAAGTGTTCTGTGAGTTATTGGATTTGTTGTGAACAATTTCAATACTTCCATTTTTCTAACTAAAATTTTTCTCTTTCCAAAATAGTAAGAGTCCACCACTCCTGGGTTTTCTACCTGAGAATACGGAGGAAACCATTGTGGTTGTGTTCTCGTTCTTGATCGAGATTTTCTTGAAGAAAGTCTTCAATGCGTTCGTGTACTGTTCGAGGGATTCTTGAAGAAAAGTTTTCAAAAGTAAGGTTTATAAAACCTAATTATATAGCATATGTAATTTATGTAAATGCATATCTTGATCATGATTTATAGTAAAATTTACATTCTATGAAAAATGGGATTTGGGACGATTTTCTTTCCGCTTACGGTTTCCTTCAATTTGGGATCCTTCACTTTGTTACTTCTGTTATTTTTTCATTCATTAATTATTAGTTATTTTTTCTATTGGTGATATATATATATATATATATATATATATATAATATATATATATTTGAGAAGATAAATAATAATAATGAAGTTATTTTTCCTTCCCAATTATTCTGTTAATGTGGTATTAGATAAATCAAATCCCTAGTTCACCCATTTCTTGCGTGCAATAACAATGGCTTCTCCCAATCCAAATCTTCCTCCTTCGATTCTTCTGACAACTATTCTGTCTTCCTCGAAAAATCTTCCAGTCACAGAACCCTCAACTCTTCATCAGGATCACTATAATTCCTATGTTATAGCGATACTTCAAATCTTGTTCTTGTTACTGAACCTCTCACCGATGACAATCATGTCTCATAGAGCCGCTCGATGATTCTTGCTTTGTCAATCCAGAACAAGCTTGGTTTTATCGACGGATCAATCCCTCGGCCTACAGGTGAACTCCTCCCTCTATGGATACACAACAATAATGTTGTTATTGCTTGGATCCTGAATTCCATCTCCAAAGGAATTTCTTCTAGCATCCTTTTCACTAAATCAACTCGATTGGCTAGATCTTCAAGATCATTTTTAGAAATGAAATGAACCACACATCTTCCATCTGAAATGTTGTTTGTCCAATTTAAAACAAGAACACGATTCCGTTACCATGTATTTCACTAAAATGAAGAGTCTATGGGATGAATATGTATCATATCGCCTGGTTGTACCTATGGAAAATGCAGTTGTGGTGGTCTAAAGTGTATTAAAGAATTCATCCAATTTGAATATCTCCTCTATTTTTTTATGGAACTAAATGAAGTTAATCATGCTCGATCTCAGATTCTTCTCATGGATCCTGCTCCAACCATCAACAAAGCTTTTTCACTCATTGTCCAACAAGAAATTCTGTTACGAATCCACCTTCTTCAGCAATTACACTTGCCGTACATAAGCCTGACAATCCTTCTCCAAATGCCTCACAACTGAGTAGTCAATAGTCTTCTTTCAAATAGAATAATAATCGACCTATTTGTACCTATTGAAATATTCCAGGCCACACAGCTGATAAATGTTATAAGCTTCATAGATATCTCTCTAGCTACAAACAGAAAGGTCGATTTAATCAAGTTCACAAAAACAATCCTGCTCCAACTTCCTCTACCAATACTACCGAATCTTCTCACACAATCTCCACTATTACATCTGGAACTATGATTAACAATGATAATTTTCGTAAAATTTTCAACATGCTTCAATCAAAGCTTGCTGTGGCTAAAACTTATGTGGATTCGGTAACACATGTGGCATGTATTTGTTCTCAATTCGTTTCTAAAAATGAATGGAAAATTGATTCGGGGGCATCCACACACATTTGTTTTCAAAAGCATATGTTTAATGAGTTAAAGCCTTCTAGTACCTCTATTGTTTTGCTTGATAACACGAAAATTTTAGTGCATTTTCTTGGCCTAGTCATACTATTTAACTCTCTTACTCTCCAACTTGTACTATATGTACCTGAGTTTCAATACAATTTACTCTCTATTAGTGCCTTAATATCTGATGATAATCTATTTGTACATTTTTAACTGATTCTTGTGATATCCAGGAAAAGTCCACTTTGAAGATGATTGGCAAGGGTAGGTTGCATGATAGTTTATACATTGTTGAACAACCATATGCAGCTGCTTATTCCTTAAAGGCTGTTTCGATTAATGTTGTTTCAGCTGTTTCCTTCTCCATATAGCATTCTAGGCTTGGTCATCCCTCCATCTCTCAATTATCTGCTTTAAAACATGTTTTACTTCTTGATTCTTGTTTGTTGAATAATGCATATCCTTGTGAGATATGTCCTTTAGGCAAGCAAAAGAAGCTATGTTTTGAGTCTCATAATAATAGGTCATCTGTTGTTTTTGATATATTACATGCTGACATTTGGGGTCCTTTTTCCACTTGTTCTCATGCTGGTCACAAATACTTCCTCACTTTAGTAGATGATCATAGTAGATACACTTGGGTCTTCATGTTGAAGAACAAGTATGATGTTTTAAATATCATACCTCAGTTTTTTGATTATGTAGATACTCAATATAATAGGAAAGTAAAGGTGTTTCATTCTTATAATGCTCCTGAGTTATCCTTTACTAATTTCTTCATGCAAAAAGGAGTTTTACACCAGTATTCATGTGTGGGAAAACTAGGAAAAAAAAAAAAAAACTCTGTTGTTGAATGCAAGCATCAACATATATTAAATGTTTCCCGAGCCTTATTCTTTCAATCTCGAATCCCTCTCAAATTTTGGAATTAGTGTGTTTTAACTGCAATGTATCTTATTAACCAGATACTTTCCCATCGTCTTGCTTGAATAACACCATATGAACTACTACAATGACAGATGGTTGATTACTCGATGTTAAGGACTTTTGGTTGCTTATTTTTTGCTTCCATATTATCCAATGTTTAGTCCAAGTTTGCTCCAAGGGTTATACTTGTTGTTTTTATTGGTTATCCACCAGGTACAAAGGCTTACAAACTCTTTGATATTGACAACAATAGGTTTTTCATTTCTTGTGATATTTTCTTCTATGAGAACATTTTCCCTTCCATAAAGTCACCTTGGAATCCAAACAATCTGACCTTTTTCATAACACTATCCTACCAACAGCCTTGGACATTGATGTCTCATCCCATCCATCTTGTCAAAATTTTTCACATTTTGTCAATATTGAACCATTTTTTTTTTTTTTTTTTTTTTTTTTTTATGTTGACAACACAACCTCTTCATTTCCAGTACCTACTTCCCAAGAATCCAAAACATCATCCAATCAATATCTCCTCTCCGACACCAGTTTCTCCAACCTACAACTTTATCCTTCAGACTTCACCACTCAGATCTCTTCATTCTCATCCTTCCTCTTCATCCCAACCACCTATTCAACCACCACCTTCACAAGAACATCAAGCCCATCAACCACCTCTTTAGACTCGAAAAACTTCAAGAACTATCAAACCTCTTTCATGCTTACAAGATTATCATTGTAGCCTAGCCATTAATTCTCCTCTTCCAACTTTTTCCACACGGCATCCCCTTCATTCATCCCTTTCTTTTGATCACATTTCATCCACATTTTCCACCTTTTCAATTGCTCTTTTGTTCCACTATGAACCTTAATTTTACCATCAAGCCATACCTTATGATCATTGGAGGGAAGCAATGTAGCTTGAACTTCAAGCTATGGAAGATAACAACACTTGGGATGTTGTTCATTTTCCTTCATCAAAGCATAGTACTGGCTGCAAATGGGTCTATAAGATCAAACATCGTGCGGATGGATCTATTGAGAGGTACAAGGCTCGACTTGTTGCTAAGGGCTATACTCAACAAGAGGGGTTGTATTTCATAGAAACTTTTTCTCCTGTGGCCAAATTAGTGACTGTACGTGTTCTTCTTACATTGGCTATTACATATCATTGGTCTCTTCTTTAACTTGATGTGAATAATTCCTTCCTTTATGGGGACTTATTCGAAGAAGTATACATGGATTTGCCACTGAGTTACAAACCTTCGAATCCTCAGAATGGAAAACTTATGTGTCTCCTGAAGAAATCCATTTATGGACTTAAGTAAACCTCGCATCAATGGTTTGTTAAGTTCTCTGATACCTTAGTTTTTATTGGTTTCAAATAGTCTAAAACTGATTATTCGTTATTTGTTCGAGGTTCTGGTAACACGTTAATAGCATTGTTGGTTTATGTCGATAACATTTGTAATAACTGGAGCTAATATGCAACCTATTGATGAGCTTGAACAACTGCTAAATGCCACTTTTAAACTCAAAGATCTTGGTCAGTTGAAGTATTTTTTTGGACTTGAATTAGTCGGTTCACCTCGAGAAATTTCTATTTCACAACGACATTACACTCTTTACATCTTAGAAGATACTAGTTTGCTTGGTGCAAAACCTGTTAATATTCCCATGTATCCTACTGTCAAACTGAGGAATTCAGATCAAATTTACTTGCCAATCCATCATCTTATAGACGATTAATTGGGTGACTCTTATACTTAATATCTCAAGACAGGACATTGTGTTTGTTGTGAACAAGCTAAGCCGATTTGTGGCAAAATCGTGCAAGTCTCATTTGGCAGCAACTCATTATCTGTTGAGATACTTGAAGTCAGCTCCGAGCCAAGGAATTCTTATCTCACTTGTAAAATCTATTCAGTTGCATGCTTTTGCAAACTCTGATTGGGCTTCTTGCCTTGACACAAGAAAGTTTACTTCTAGTTTTTGTATATTCATAGGCGATTCACTTGTTTCATGGAAGTCTAAGAAGAAAACTGTCGTGTCAAGATCTTCATCTGAAGCTGAGTACAAAGCTCTTGTTTCCACAATATGTGAACTTGTTTAGTTATCTTTACTTCATGATCTTTGTGTTCCTATTATTCAACCATCTCTTATATACTGTGATAACCAAGTTGCGGTCCATCTTGCTACCAATCCCATTTTTCATGAGCGAACCAAGCACATCGAGCTTGATTATCATTTTATTCGGGATAAAGTTGTTGATGGTTCTCTTAAGCTATTGCCTATTCGATCTCATCACCAACTTGTAGATGTCTTCACCAAAGCTCTCCATATATTTGTTTTTAATGCTATAATATCCAAGTTGGGAATCCTGGATTTACGACCCAACTTGAAGGGAGCATATTAGTTGTAAAACTTTTTACTTCTATTATTTTTTCATTCGTTGATTATTAGTTATTTTTTCTATTGATGGTGTATATATATATATATTTCTGACAAGGTAAATAATAATGATGAAGTCATTTTTCCTTCCCACTTATTCTGTTAACACGCCACTCATAATTTAATTCTTTCTCCTCTTTGATTTTTCTCAACTTTCTTATGACTTAGAAGTCAAAATTTTATTGTATCAAATCAAAACAACATTGGATTACAGCTTCCAACAACCCTTAATTTTAAATTTAAACCCAATTTTTCATAACTTCTTCAACTCCATTTGGGTACTCTGCAACCAGCCAACGACTAACAACATGCCAATTGCGTCCATGAATATGCTTTTTTTTTTTCTTTTTAGCTTATGTTGCAATAATTTGATATTAGGGTTACTTAGTAAGAAAAAAAACAGTAAGTGTGAGAAGTTATTTTTGGTATAGCTAGACAGAACAATGAATAAAATTTTCAATTATCACAGGAAAATGTGAAATCTAATTGTCCTGCCATCATCCATTATTTGATCAAATTCTTGCTCCCTTGTCAAAATAAAAATTAAACACATTAATTGATCAAATAAAGAAGCTAACAACAATCCATTATTTCTTTCCTCTTGAAAACTCTAAACCTCAACAAAATGATCAAAAAAAGAGAGAGAAAAAAGACTCTATTGGCTTGAATATGAATGTCTTCTTCTTCCATACTCACAAATTGCTTCAACTAATTATCCACCTAGGTAATTTGCTGATTCTTGAAGACTCTACTTGTATTATTATTATTTCTTTCTTGAAGTTCATTAAGCTCCCTGATGAGGCCTCTTTGAGTGTGTTTGAAAGCCTTAAACACTTCAGATATATTTGATTGATTAGTCTAGATATTGAAGGATGACCCTCTCTTTTTTTCCTTCCACATTCATGTGTAACAAGTGCATAGGTATCCACATTTATATGAAATTAGTTTTTACTGTTGACCAAATTTGTATGTCATATATATATATATTTTTTTTATTGATTATGTATATATTGGGTCGTATTTTATGATTCTAAAAGATCTTCTATTTTTTGTATTATCATAGGGGGAAGTTAAATCTAATGGTCCCTACTTCCTTTAACCAAATTATTTGTCACAATGTTTTTTTCTACCTGGTTTAATTTGCGGCTAATTACAAAGAATTAAGTTTTATGTTATTATACAATGGACAAGTCATGGTAAAAAATAGGTTGTCTAGCGAATATGTGTTAGGAGTGGAAACATTTATCGAATTTGGTTTATGTCATAGCAATGGTTCCAATACAATTAGATGCCCATGTTTAAAATGTGGGAATCATGTATCCAAGGATGTTACATCAGTTAGGTATCACTTGTATGCACATGGAATTGATCAAAGTTATAAGGTATAGTTTTGACATGGAGAAGATTTGACCACAACAAGTTTTAACAATGGGTTGGAGAATAATTTGAATGGAAATTATGAAGAAGATTATGATTTATTTAATGTACTAGACATGTTGCAAACTGCTCGTGAACAATTTTCTGAAGTATCTAATAAGTTTGACACTATGTTCGATGATGTTAAGAAGCCTTTATACCCTGGATGTAAAAAATTCACGAAGTTCTAGAAATAAACTTAACAACAAATCTTTAAAGTTCTCCAATAGCTCTACGTTGTCTACTTCGAGAACTCGAGCATATTAGGTCATCAATCCAGATTAAAGTACCTATTGGAGTATTCAGGATTAAAAAAAAATGTTGTATATTGCTTGATGTGCTCCATGATTTCTGTTGTATACGTCCAATAGCAATATCCTATCTTGATGCGTACATCATGTAAGTAACATTCTAAACATAATACTTTTAAGTAATTACAAATTGGCTTGACTATTAATTCAATGTTCTTATCACATTCATAGGTACTTATACAAAATTATTAATAAGTCAAATACTCTAAGTTTGTACAAGTTCTTGGACGCTGGATCTCTCTCAATATTCACTTACAAAGAGTCACGTGCACAAGTGTTGAATGCTAGATTACTTGAAATATATCGAAATCAACTTCTCATGTTTCCTTACAATTTGGGATATGTTGTATAGAAATTGAACATACATTATTTAATGTCACTAGTCTAACAAAATTTATGTTTATTTGAACATATAGCAATCATTGGAGTTTGATAGTCATTAATTACACAAAAGGTGGTCTATTCTGGATGGACCTCTGACAAATCGTATACATGAGAATATCATGGAAGTAATTAGATTGTATGTGAAACTTGCTTTACCATCTAGCATATAATGACTAACTATTTTATTTTAATAGTCGAAATCTTTTGCACTATAAGTATGCCATCGTAGGTCCTTCAACATCTCGAAGAAGAAGAAACCAATTTAGAAGGTCGTTAAGGTAGGTGAAAGTATGCCATCATAAGTGAGTGATAACATATTCCATATCTACCTTATTTACAATATCTACGTTTTGTATGTTGCATGCACAGTGTCCTAAACAATTAGGTATGGTGGAATACGACTTTTATGTCATGCAGTTTATACGTGATATAATTTTTTCCAATAATACTTCAATTCTAGACATAGTACTATACAATTTCCAACAATTTCAAATAAGATTTTAGTGTCATAAGTTAAAATCCACTTTCTTGTCTTCAGATGAAAGGGCACCCTCTACTTACACATAAGAGGATATAGACTATGTGTGATCTAAATAGGCTGAATTTGTAAGATCATACATATATTTTCATGATATGTGGTACATTGGTATTTTTTGTTGCTTTTTAGACTACATTTTACTGCAAATTCACTTTTGGAGAAGAGAGGCATGTGTGTACATATCAATTCACATAGTAGGGAGAATTAAGATCAACATAATGGTGAGTTATCAAGTATGACATGTTAAAATTATACTTATATTGTTATATATCTGGACTAATTTGAGTATTAAAATTTTATATTAGAAAACCATGATGTTATGAATGTATAAAGAAATGTATAGGTTGACGGGATCCCTTTTGTGATGCAAGCAATTTATTGGTGTCCAATAGGTACGTGACGATGTCTTTATATTTTCCATTTGTATACCCCTCTCCCCACCTCCTACCAAATAAAAAAAAGTTTTACTATTGATTGCATATTGTTTGTAAGAAATTTTTAAGTTTCTTTTTTTTGTTCGTTCTTTAAGGATGCTATTTGTTGCCACATGTTTATTACTGTTTTGGAGAATTTTATAGAATATTTATTGTGATGGCTGACATGGATGTATTGTGCGTAAATGTTATTACATCAATGCTCTAAATGTAAAACATTTACTAAATTTAATTATGGGTGTTCTTACTTATGGGCATAGGTTATAAACTCTATGTTTTGGACAAGACTGATGCATTGAAAAAATTGTTGGCATTGGAAAGGTAAAAAAAAAAAACTTCTTATATTGTTATTATTGTCGATATTGATATGAGTATATTTGAACTCTAAACTTCATAATCGATTTTCTTAAACAGGTTTTTGTAAGAATCTGTTGGAATTGTGAAACTATGGAGCAATTGATATGTTTATAAGATTCTTTGTAGGGTTAGTGGCTAAACATGTAGTCAAATGTACCCAGTTGTGACTTCTGTAAAACATTTATCAATGACTATTAGTCAATTTTTTATGTAAAAATATTATCAACTTCATGACTATATATATATATATATATATATATAAAAGTATTTTATATTTGTGTTGTTGTTGTGGTTAAATCGCATTAATTCGTTGTGAATATCATATATCTAATGACAGGATTAAAAAAAATAACTACAAAAAATTATCTTTTAGTGACAATACAAAGGTGTAAAGATTTGAAATTATGTGTTAACAAAAATATATTATGATAGAATATATCTTGACATAAAACATTAGGCATACTTTAGAATTGCATCACACTGAAAAATGTCACTGTTCATATATTCTTGACATTGAAACAATGTCAGTGTACCTTCCTTTTTGACTTTGTATAACTGTCGTCATACACTATAATCCTACAGAACTAAGCAGGTTTAGGGTTAATTGATGACAATGACAACATGTCAAAGTAAACTTAACAACGACAATTTATCCTTGTGAGTAATTGTTTGTTGTTGACAATTATATATTGTCAATAAAAATTCAATTATGACATTTTTTTCAAAATTATCATCGATTATCATACATTACAAAGGATACCATGACAAAAAAATAACTGTCACGAATTTTCGTTACGACAATTTTTAAATGTGATGTGGTCACATTTTTATTGTAGTGTAGCTAGATTGTTATGGTCCATAATTGGTATTCTTGGGATCCCCTCTTTCCCTCTTAGCAAAAAATGGATAGGTTTATGCAAGAAATTCCTTCTCCAAGATGATTCTTTTGCAAAGACAAATTCTTTCAAATCAACTTTTTCACCGCTACTCTTACATCTATGGCTAGCTACAAAGAAATGATCGTATCTTTAATATCAATTAGAAAACTCAAATTAGCTATCTTTACTATAATATATTATTGTCTTTTTCTTCAAACTCGTCCTTTGCCAATTCTTCTCTTCTTTTCCATCGCTACTCTTTCGATTGATTAGGAAAAAAAAAATATTTTTCAGAAATGCTATTTTTATTTAAACTTTTTTTCATAAAAACGGTCTAAAATAAATTTTAAAAGGGTTTTAAAAGTTAATATTTTAAATGATTTTCAAACACTTCATTTTTTAAAAAATATAATTTATGTTTAAAATTAATCACTTAAAAAGTTAAATCAAACTCACATTTAATAAAGTCATATCATTAATTATCTAAAAAAAATGTTCACAACCCTAACATAGTAAACCTAAGAATAATTCCTAAGCTACCCCAATGGATTTGATTTCATAAATAATATTTTATACTATATTATTGATTATTTGTTGATTTAATTTTATCAAACATAGAACATGCATGAAACCCAAATAGGTAGAAAGCCCCCCATCCCAAAAGTTAAAATTCTGATCTCAAACACCTAAAAGAGAGATAATTACAATTAGTCTCACATTTTCAAAAGTAACAACAGTTCCAACTTGTGATTCAGAACAAAAGAGATCAATATATAATAATATTCACCAAATTTTCAGAACCAAATATATATTGATCATACAGTTCTATCTCAAAATAAAGAAAGAAAGAAGGGCTGTGATGAAAGTTGATGTCACAAAAGAGTTTAGAGAGACTTAAATCTGTGAGCACGGCGGCCGGAGTTGCACTTCGGGCAAGTACCTCGAAACGAATTCTCGAGCCAAAGATTGAAGATCACCATCTTCATCCATATGATCTTGATAATCAATTGGATTCATAAAGCTATTTGTCATTTCATTACAACCTAGCGGAGTTTGGAGCGGGTCAAGGAGCATTGGAACGTCAGACAGCAAGCCAATTTCAGAACCCGGGATCGTTTCCGGGAACGGAGCGATGCGAGTGGTCGGTGTTGGATTGTGTAATGGCGGCGGAAATAGCCGCTGCAAGGTGGAAAGTTTGGCCTGAATGTATGCTAGCTCTGCCTGCAAATTCACTACCTGTGATGAACATTGATATGAATTAGGGTTAGGTATGTATAGTATAGTTGGTATAACTTATTGTGTTTTTGTTTGAATGAAGTGTGTTCTTAAAAAAAAAAGAAAGAAAAAAGAAAACTCTTAATTATTAGAGAATGAAATCAATTGATGAACTTCTAATTTGATTGGCTAAAGATATTTGAATTCAGTAATCCCCACAAAAAATTAAAAATCTCATTTTTAGTGTCTTCGAATTTTAAATCCACTACCAAACACATCCAAAATCGATACGAAACTTATAATTTAACTAATCTCTTGTTTTCAAATTTCTAATTTAAATCCCAAACTGGATTGATAGTATGGTGCGATGTTATTTTAATAGTGCACCTAATTTCTGACTCTCTCTCCTTCAGACATAAAGAATAAACACATTTTCGTTGAATGCTTCCTAAGCTACACAAAAGATAATCCAACTACACCTAAATTTTTTCCATAAATTTTTATACTTTTGAGTACATATGAAAAAAGCGTTTTAAAAAACCTTGTTCATATTTTTACTAAAACGCTAGTATCAAATTCTATCAAGAGATGTTCTATGGACATCATAAATATATAGAACTAGACTAGGATTGAATATAAATTCTTTAGAGTTACGATATTATTTAAATAAAATGTCTCTCAAGCCAATCCAAACATAACTCAATTGGTTAAGAAAGACATTAATTAATAAATAAAACCCCTTAAAAAACGAAATGGATAAGAATGAAATGAGAAAGTCATAAATTTGAAACTTTAACGGAAGATTCCTTTTTAACTTATCTTTAAATACAAACTAACACGTATTTATGACACAATTGTATATATTTATGCATGTACGTATAAATATATTTTTGTGTATTTGCATATAGATATGTAGAAATATGTGTATTTGTCATCCAACATTAGCCAATAATCAAAATTGTGAAATTGTACTATGTAAGGAGATTGCTTCAAGGACAACACTAGAAAATAATAGGCCATAAAATGACAAGTAAATTTGATATTCTTGGAAAACATAAAACAAAACAAGCAAGCAAGAAAAAATGTAATGAAACTTATATAAATTTAATTGAAGGAAGTTTTTCAATTAATTAACCATTCGATTTGCCAAATAAAAAAAAAAAAAAAAAATTCATGTCAAATGAACTTCAAATTCATTCCATAAAAAAAAAAAAAAGAAAAAAAAAAGAAGAAAAAGAAATCTTTATACTATTACAATAAAATAAATAAATTTGCATTTGTTTAGAAACTTTTTTTTTTTTTTTAAAAAAAGAAGCTTAAGGCTTAATCCTTAAATAATTTTGATATTTGTGTCCATAGAAGATTCAATAGATTTCTGAACTTTTGAGATTTGTCTATTTATTTCCTAAATTTTAAAAAATATTTAATAGATCTTAAATTTTTAATTTTATATTTTAGAACTAACAAATTTATTACATATAGATTTACATTTTATATTTAATACAATCTAAACTTTAAATTTTGTGTCGGGTAAATTCATTAAAATTTGAAAATTATCATAGTTGGAGGATTGAAATTGTAATTTAAAGAAAAAAATCCAAAGCTTATCCTTCTCTTTTTTTTTTTTTTTCCCCTTGGAAATATACAAATAAAATTAAACTAAACAATGAACGAAGTTGATTTTTTTTAAAGAGAAAATGGTTAAAAAGAAAAGGATAAATATGAGAAAGTCAAATGTAGAAACTTATTTAATTAAAATTTCTCGAGCAGCTAAAATTGTTTGCTTGTTAAGTTTGGCAAGCAACACCAAATATAAGCCAGCCGCCACCGCTCTCTTCTCTCTCTCTTTGAAAACAAAAACATAACTATTTCAAATAGTTTGACAAACTATTTCATTGGAAAATGGGAAACATCTTAATTAATTTCTCCAAAAAAAAAACCCTAATAATTTCTTTCCTAGAAATATGCAAGTCGCCATGGTTTTCAAGCAAAATTCCATTTGATTAATTATCTGAGAGTCAATTACAATTACAACTGCAACCCACAATTAAAAAAAAAAAAAAAAAAAGAAAGAAAGAAAGAAAAGAAAAACCCTCTAATTTACAAAATTGTATTTAGAAAAAGAAAAAGAAATATTTATATTGACCTCCACCCCCTTTACTTTCTTCTTTTTGCATTCAAACACTCAAAACCCTAAAAATAGAGTATTGATAATACAAGGCTGTTAAAAGAAACAAGCTTTGAATCAAAACTTAAGAAATGATAAAGTTGATAGTTGAATGAAATTTTATTTTCAGAACTTTGGTTGAACTGAAAAGCTTAAACTCATAAACCAGTATGAGTTGATAAGTTAGGGTAAATTATATTTAGCAAACGAACCTGTTGTTGAAGGGAGAAGATTTGTGAAACACAACCATAGACGGGGTCTCGAACCCTAGCGAGAGCTTCGTAACAGAGCGTAACGCAAGCGTCTAGACGTTTGGGAGGCGGGATGCGGTGGAGGAGCTTAGAGGCATTGCTAGCTCCAAACACCTTATGCACGGCGGCGAAGTGGGCGGCGCCTTGGTCCGAGTTGAAATACGGTGCAAAAATGCACCCTTTCACGCACTTTCTCCTCAAAAACTTGCATGCGCCGCACGGCCCTCCGCCGTGTCCGCCGCCACTCATCACACTTTCTTGATGTAGGGCAGTTGATCTTTGGGTGTGGGTCATATGAAAGGGCTAATATGGGGTGTTTTTCCTTTTTCTTTTTTCTTGTTCTTCTTCTTTACATTGAAAGTAATTTGATGAATTGTGAAAGTTATGTTTTTTAGTGTGTGATTTTGGTTTTGAGTCTTAAAGAGGAGGGGAAGTTGAGGGGGAGCTGCTTGCGTGAAGCAAACATATAAACACCGAGTGGTGACACAAGCAAACTTCTTAACCCCTCTCGATGACTGCCACGTGTACACACACATCTAATCTTTGTTTTACATATCCCATCACATCATCTCTCTTTTCCCTCCTCTTGTCTTTTCCATTATTTTGTGTGTGGCATAAGAACACACAAAAATGAGCTACCTTTCATCACTCTCAAACCTTCAATTATCTTATATTATAATAATCTCTCTCTTTCCGTTAAAACTGTGATTAACACCCTAAACTTTTTAATTCAATGGGTAGTTTAGAGCTAACGTTCATATTTCTATTATGTTATTTTTCTTTGGTTGAATTTTATACTAGCTAATTTAATTTCTAAACTCATGAGGGAAATGATTATTAAACTCTATTAGTTTTTAAGCTTTTGGATTTATTAATAATTTTAATGATCGAGGTATGTAAGTTTCATTTTTTGTTCCTACTTTAACCAATTCTTTTATTTCCTTCACCATACAAAAATTTGAAATTAGAGTCGGTTTGTTTGTTTTCTTCAAGTACACATTTATCTTAGTCGAGAATCAATTATATTTAGCATTTATGTAAATAGTGAGATTACTCATTCATGATTATGAAGAAGAAATTATTGATTTTTTTTTCTAATAATTGAACCACGCATAAAAATGAAGATTTAAATATGTCTAATTAAATTTCTATATAAAATGTCTTTAATCAATTAAATTATATCTAGATTGAAGCATATCTTAAATTTGATTGATATGTTTCATCAACTCAATCAAATTTCAAATTGACATTTTGGGTTTGAATCAACCTTAATTATTAAATTATATAGATATGAGCTAGCTAGCTTCCACCCATTATTATCATATTGTTTTTGTTGGTTATTTATTTATTAATTAATTGGAGGCTACCTACTAGAGGTTGAGGAAAGGAAGAAGAAGAGAAGAAAAAGGCTGAGGTATTTTCTTCAAATTCCAAGAGAATGGATTTGTGGAATTGAATATTTGACTTAAAATGGGTGAAGAAGACAACATAGGTTGATGACATCTAATTTCACTTATTTGGATGTTACAATTTTGATCAGATTAAAATGTTGATGTTGATGAAAATATTTTATTTTTTATATTATTATTATATAGTTACAAATGTGAGGTTGAAAATGAACCCCTTCCACCTAAAATAAATAAATAAAGTGATAATATGTTTTATTTCTCTGATATTAAGATCGTTTTCTAAAAATGAAGATAATATATTAATATAAACATATACCTTTTTTTAAATTTAAAAAATAAAATGATCATTTTAATCAATAAATAATATATAGATAATTATAATTACATAATATTTTTAGAGATAATAATTAATTATAAACCAACATTTTTAAAGAATTACAAATATAGCAGTGATACTCTATCGGTGATAGAGTTTTATCAGTGACATGGTCTATTACTGATAGACTTTGAAAGAAAAATTAAATTTTGTTATATCCAAAAATTCTCTTGCATTATGCTATATCTGCAAATACTTTAAATCTAATTGCTATGTTTTGAAGTTGTTCTTAAATATATATATATATATCTTACTACTAATATTTTTATTCACATTGGACTAGCCAATCCTAGTTAAGTAGGATAGTTTAAGACATATTAATAATCTTTCTATACAAATGGAAGATCAAAGCTTCCATCCTCCGAAACATTTGGAGTAAAAATAATCATAGTGCTGATATATTTTTGAAATTTTTATAGATTAAAATAATATTTTAATTTTTTAACTTTAAAATTTATTTTATTTTAGTTCGTCTATAAAGTTCAAAATTAACCCTCATATATACTTTTCAAATGTTCAATAAATCTTTATATCATTCCTATTTTTGTTTTTCTTTTTCTTTTCAAAGAATATCATTCTTTATTGTTTGGCCTAATTTTTTTAATTCTAATAATAATAGCTTGGACTGTTTTTTTTTTAAAGTTAAGTCCGAGTTGTTTTCAAGTATAGGAATATGAGCTAACATATTTATAAATATAACAAAATGTCACTGTCTATTCGTGATAGACAATAATAGACAATAACATTTTGCTATATTTAAAAATAATTACAACAGTTTTATCATTTAAAATAATTTCTCTAATAATTTCTATTTAAGAAAATGCACACATGAAAATCTTTTTAAAATTTATAGTGGAAAGACTAATAGCAGCTTTTATTAAAATAAGTTAACATATAAGTTTATAATACGAACAGACACTTAAGATTTATTAGAAGAATAAAGACTAAATATTGACATTTTAAAAGTACTAGAACAATTTTCAAATTACAAAGTTTAAGATGATATATATATTGAAAAGTTTAAGATGATATATATATTGAAAAATCATAATATGAATGTCATGAAAGATATTTTATTTTCCTTTGGAGTCAAAGGAAAGCCAAACCCCAAAAGTCATAGTCATTAATAAATACAGCTTTGGTGTAAAGAATTTTAGTAGCATATAATTATGTAATGTTGCTATTAAATTAACATTGCATCATTCAAAGCTACTAATAGTTTTAGGCGTCAATAATTTATATTATATCAAAACACCCCACAACTTTAATAAATGTTACATTAAAAAAAATTACATGTACAAACAATCAAAGCATCAACCTTTAATCAATGAGTTGATTTGATTGTGGCAACTGAAATTCATTATATGATCCAAACTAAAAAGAAGTTTAATAATGTAGCAAACACATTATTCGATCATAGGATAGAATACGATCAAAATTTTGAACATGATTGAACTACTTAAAACATATATACCAACTTCCATTAAAAAGAACTTAAAAGGTTTAAATTTCATTCACACCTATGTTACAAATTATTATTCTCACAAAAAAAAATAATAAGAAAACATGAGATATATATCAAAGATATCACCATAGAAAATTTATCTTAGTCCATTGCATCCTTTAGATAATCCTCGAATTCTTTGCATCGATATATTTTCAACCATCTTTTGGCCCCGGTTGGATAGAGATAAATGATCGACTATTCAACGACAATCGAAACGGTAAAATCCATATATTATCTCTATCTCAATTTTAATCGTCCAAATCTATTGTTTATTGTTGACTATCCTCCTCTAAATTGATATGCCTTCATGATAATTATCCTTTCCGGATTTTTCTCACATATACGATCAATAATCATATTTTTTTTCAAAAAAAAAAAAAATGTGGGGTTGAGGAATTAGAGTTTATAAATTCTTAATCAAGTTATGTTAAGGTTCTGTTTAAAAGTGTATATTTTAAGGGATAGTTGCAAATATAGACATTAAACCCAAAATATTAGCAGATATAACATAATGTAAAAAAATTGCAAATATGGCAAAATTTAAATAGTCTATCAGTGATAGACCATATCAATGGTAAGAGTCTATTAACGATAGAAGTCTATCACTGATAGACTAGTCTATATTTGTAATTTTTTAAAAATGATATCATATACTTCGTTATTATTCCTTAAAATGCTACCAACTGTAATTACTCATATTTTAATGGATTGAACTATACTCGAGTTATCCTAATTTTTTTGAAATTTCAATTCTCAACCACTATAATACTATCCAAAAAAAGGTATATAGAAAAATGTTAATGTGTTTGTAGGGGTAGATGTAGGTCCATGAAACACATTAATATTGGTCACAGTGGCCTCTCACATCTGACACAAAAGCAAAAAGAAATTGGTTGCTATTGATGGGATCTCAAACAGATAGCTAATGATCCTCTCATTTTCTCTTTATCAATCAAAAGCTCTGTGGACAAATAGTTTGCCTATGTTAGCTCACACGTGTGGGGGCAAAAATAATGAAAAAAAAAAAAAACTACTCAAATTATTCAATCTCATCATCATTAAAAATCAAATAAAACTATTTATTGTCCCACACAAACCAAATGTCTCTTTAATAAATCTATTGCCTTTTCATCATTGAATTTCTTCATAGTGGTTGAGAAGTGAAAAGATTTTCAATACATGTTACTATGTAGATGAAAATGAGTGAATGACGCAATAGTAAAATATATATCCTTTTCAATTAATTAGTTTTTATATATTTACGTGAATGACGACGCATATATTCTTCTTTTAAAGTTGAAATTTTTATGTCTTTTATATCGTTTGAGCATTTTTATTTAATTCTTCATCATAATTATTATATTTTGCTTTTATGTGACATTATAATTCACTTGATCCAATAAATTTACATGAACTTTAGCACACATATCTAACTTATTTATCGAGTTACTTTAGTATATCTATATATATTCATCATAATTTCACTCAAATGTTGAATTTATTTTATTTTCTTTCATTATTGAGTGGAATTTCCCTAATAAATTTATTTAGGACAAAAGAGGACAAAGTCCAAGTATGTTAAGGTTTAATATAGCTTATTGACTCAAAATTTGGTGACTTTGACTTTTGGAACAAGTCTTTAACTTGGGCTTTTGATATGATTGATTTTTTAATGGCTTGCCCCATCGCAAATACTAATAGTATGCACTCCAATTCACATGCATATAATTAGAATTATTTCAAGTAGTTGACTCTTAAATCATTGACCCAAAAATTTATAGGTAAAAATAAATTTAATTATATATCATTAACACTCTGATAAGTAAATAATTGGCAATGATAGGAACTGAAACATTTAATGTTTACTTCCAAGTTAAGGTTCCTACCCATGGTGAAGAATTACAACTTTTCATGCATCTAAAACACATTTTTCATGGAGTCATAATGAATCTAAAAATTCATATTTATTTACATTATTAATGTTTTATGTATCTATTTAATTTATGTATTTGCATTTATTAAAGGTTCATGTATTTAGTTTATAGATGAAAGGTTGCATCCTTTCATATTGTCTTTTCATTCAATATGATTAATGTTGTATTTTTCATAATTGGATACAAAAGAAGATTTAGAAATGTAGAATCTTAGGTTTTAAAACCTTGAAAGCTTTTAAGCTTTGTTTCTTGTGTGTTCTTGTGATAGAATGCATGAATATTTGGAGCATTCAAGTCAAAGTTGATCTGCCTAGCTTGTGAAGTGTTTTGAACATCAAGGGTTGATGGGAGTTTCTAACTTTGTCCGATCCTTGGTTCATTAGATCATCTAAGTAATCTGTCATCTAATCTATCTTAGGGGTTGAGATCAAATTGGTTATGGGGTCTATTGGGGTTGAGTTCTTTGGATCTTATTTTTTCAACATGCCTCTAAACAAATTATATCCTTATTTGTTTTCGTTTTCATGTCATTTTTTTTCATTAATTTCATCTATTTCCATATTTATTGTGACTATTCATCTTCTCATTTTTCTTACTTCGTATGTAAGGGCTTGCTGGAAAAGAAAAAAATGAAAAAAAAAATTTGTTGAAAAAAAAATTTAATGTTTTCTTGAGGCTTTTCATCTTCTTTTATTTTCTTCATATTTAAATTTTCTTTCTGAAAAAAATTAAAAAAAAAAATTATCTTTTGCATCTTTCCATTATTTTTTTTTAAAAAAAAAAACTTCCAGATTTTGTGACTTTTCACATTCTAGGCTATATTGGAATTTCTCGCATGATTCTCACAAGAATGCTATAAGATTTGTTGAAGTTGAGATATTAGAAGTCTTATGATATGTCTCATCGAAGAAGAAATTGTCATGCAACTTATGACAATGATGATAATTTTTGGAAGAGTCTTAGAGAAAGTTTGCCTAAGTTGCATCAATCAATTGATTACATAGGCTAATTGAATGAAATGTTGAAGTTGAAAAAACTAGCAAGAAAGAATCATAATGCGTGAGCCATTAAAAATAAAAAAGATAGTTCATTACCAGAAATTGATCAATCAATTCTAAATGATGGAGTTCATCCACAAGTCAAAAAGAAAGATTCCAACTATAATAAATTTGAGATGAAAGTGAGTGTTCATCAAAGTTTTGGAGAAGAATCAAAAGGTAAAGTTTTTATAGAGCGAGCAAATATTTTAAGTATGTGCAGAGAATGAGATCACGACCAATTCTCTAAAGAAAAGTGAAGACAACCTGGAGTCTAAGATATTAGGAGAGGGTGGGGAGAGAAAAGAGGTTAAAATAAGAAAGAAAAGTGAGACAAAAGAAACAAAAAAGAGTGGTTGCAGAAAGAAACATTGAAGTGAGAGTTGATATGTCTTGCTTGTGGAGTGCTTTAAAGATCAAGGGTTGATGGGAGTTTTTGATTTTGTCCGATCCTTGATTCATTAGACATCTAAGTAATCTGTCATCTACACTGTCTTAAGAGTAGAGATCAAATTGGTTATGAGATCTGTTGGGATTGAGGTCATTGGGTCTTATCTTTTAACATGGTTCATAGATCCAACGTCTAAGGGTTCCTTAACATTTTGGTATCAGAGTTTTGGCTCTAGATCAGATATATCTTTCTGTTATTGTAATGACCTTATTTATCTATTTGAAGTTTCTATGTTTTTCCTTCCCATCTAAAATATATATATATATTCTTGTTTTCATTTTACATTTTTATCTGCTTCAAAGTTTTAGATATGAGTCTAATCTACGAGTTTTCTTTCTTTAATGTCTTCCAATTCGATTTGCTTCAGTGTCAAATATTCATATTTTGAAAATCTGCCTAGGGAAAAGTGGTGCAATTCAAGAGATGATTTTTTTTTGTTCAATTTTGTCTATTGATTAGCATGTTTCACAAAATTTGTTCACCAAGATCCATGTTTTATAAAGATGTTGTGAGAACCATATATCTATTGATCCAAAAAGTGAGGTTCCAATCAAATTATTTGAACAAGTTCGAGATAATTACTACAAACCTGCATCGTAAAGACATTTTCTCTTGTGCTAACCGACTCACAAACGCGCGCGTTGCTGGACTGGGATGAGCAGCACTTCAACACTCCATCCCAACATTGCAATGCTACGGGTTGAAGATGAGCAGCATCACAACACTTTGTGGGCAGCGTTGCAACGCTGCTTGGCAGTGACTTCTTCTCCCAGTTTTTTCTATTGACCGAGCTTGCTTCAAACTTCAATTACACCTTAATTTCAACACTATCGACTCCAATTAAATTATAGACTCTAGAGCATGCACATAGGCTCATCAAACAAGAGCAATTTACAAATTTAGCAACTGAATCAAAGATAAATCTAATGCCAAAACTGATTAAAAAACAAGCCATATTAGTCACCAAACATGCATCCATAGAAATTCATCTGCCAAACTCAAATTAACGTTAATTGAATGCTTAAATCAGACTCTAATACCAATTGATGGAATGTACAAGCATGCAACGGAAGAAATCATAATCAATAAGCACTCGAATTACACTTAATTTGAGTTATAAAAGCATGTAAAAATTTTTTTATAGAAAAAGGTTTCAAGAAGTTATATCTTTGAAAAATTCCTCTGAATCCAAGTTGCTTTCCATTGAGTTTTAAATCTACAGTAAACTGGCAAGAGATTTTGTCTACTATTCTCAACCTTGCATTTGAGTAGTGGAACTCAGGTTTGAGATGAATTGTGAAGAGAATAAAGAGGGTTTTAGCCGAAAACTTTTCCTACATCAATTTTTTTTTTTTTTTTTGGAGAGTTCGGCTTCTTCCCACTTTCCAATACGAAAATTAATGTGGGTTTTTTTTTTATCTCATACATGCAGCCATTAAGCTGAATGCCACATTAATTTTCAAAAAAGTGGGAAAAGTGTTTGATTAAAATTGATTTTCAATTTTCTTTTTATTTACTTCAAAATTAATTATTATCTCATACATACAACCATTAATTTTCTCCATTAAAATTGATTTTCAATTTTATTTTTATTTACTTCAAAATTAAATAAAATCCAAAATTCAATTTCTAAAATGAATTGAATTTGAAATTTTGAAAAATTCATTAGTTAAACCAATTTAATTAATTAAAAACTAATTTTTAATTAATTAAATGACTAAAAGATCTTTTTCTGGAAAAGGTCTTAGAGCTAAAGAACTCTTTGAGCTTATACATTAAGACCTATGTGGTCTTATGAATGTTAGAGCTAGAGGAGGGTATGAATATTTCATCAACTTTGTTGATGACTATTCAAGGTATGGACATATTTACCTAATTCATCAAAAGTTTGAAACATTTGAAAAGTTCAAAGAATATAAGGTTGAGGTTGAGAACCAATTATGTAAAAAGCTTAAAACACTTCGATCAGATCAAGGTGGTGAGTATATGGACTTGAAATTCCAGAACTATTTGATAGAACATGGAATCTAGCCTCAACTCACAGCCCCTGATACACCTCAATCAAATGGTGTGCCAGAAAGGAGAAACAGAACCTTGTTGGACATGATTCATTCCATGATGAGTTATGCTTAGTTACAAAATTCTTTATGGAAACATGCAGTTGAAAGGACAATGTAAATTTTGAACATGGTTCCCTCGAAAAGTATTTCTAAAATACCTTACGAGCTTTGGAGAGGACATAAAGGACGTTTACATCACTTAAGAATCTGGTATTGCCCAGCACATGTGTTAGTACAAAATCCTAAAAAGTTGGAACGTCGTTAAAAAAATATACCTATTCGTAGGCTACCTAAAGAAACAAAAGGTGGTAACTTTTATGATCTACAGGAAAATAAAGTATTTGTGTTGAAAAATACAATTTTTTTGGAGGACGACCACATGAAGGATCATCAACCTTGCAGTAAGCTAGTAATAAAAGAAATGTCGACAAATGTACCAACAAGAGTTGTTGATAGAACTGATCCATCAACAAGAGTAGTTAATGAATTCACATCCTTCTCAAGAGTTGAGAATGTCTCGTCGTAGTAGGAGGGTTGTGCAACAGCCTGACTGGTACATGGGTTTAACAGAAACTCAAATCATCATACCAAATGATGGTTTAGAGGATCCATTGACTTTCAAACAAGCAATGAATTGTTAGGTTTGGTGTCTAAATTCTCCCAGAGTCTCATTGTTTGTAATGATACACATTGTTTAATGAATAAAATAAATGTTATTTTATTCTGGCATTTACTCATAACCAATAAACAAAGCTCCATGATTATCTTATGTGAACTTAAGCATGTATATGTGATATACAAGTGGATCATATCTGAAGTGATAACCTAAATAGGTCTGTAGTATAAGGATTAAGGTTGGATACCTGATCCTGGTGACACTACAGATACGGCCCGCTTTGTAAAGGTTTGCAAGTGTTGCAAACTACTACAGATGGTAGATCCTGACCATTCATTTGGAGACATGTGAGCGGGGGTGTCCTATATAAAGAGTTTGTATAAGACCGGACCACGAGATGACTAGATTCTATATATAATGCCGTTGATACTAGATACTTACATCTCACCTAAACGACCATAGGTGACACGACCTCAATCCCGAGTGTTTTGGGAACTTTTGCCTTTGAAGGCGGTCCTTTGATTAGTATGGATGAGAGCATCTAGATTCTAACTCAACATGCCAACCTTTTTGGGGACTTATCTGATCTGGGAGTTGGGAACTCCATCTAAGAGATGGAATTCACTCCTTTCCCGAAGCAGAGATAAGTAGAGAGATTGCTCACTTGAGGGCTGATTCCGGGGCTTGAACATAGTGACCACTTCTCTTTGGAAGAGAGGGCTCAGTCATAGTAGGACTATGACTTATGTTCATGAGAGGGATCAGTGGTACTTAAAGAGTTAGATGTAACTACAGGGGCATAACGGTTATTGGCCGAGCTGTACTTACTAGCGACCTGTGAAGGGTTGTCGCACTGCTGATTGGATAAGATGAACACATAATATATCTATGGTAAGGAGAGTTCAGCTGTCAGTCTTTAGTGGAGTGCCTGGCAGTTAACGGATGGTGGATCCCATGACTAAAGATTTTATTCAGTTATTCACGTACCGTTAGAGCTTCGAAATATAGGTCCTAAGGTCCCCTTGGTAGCTCAATGGATTCATTTGAGGATCAGTTCTTGGTGTTGATTTGAAATGTTTAAATTGACCAGAGGTAATTTGATTATATATGATATAATCAGTATGATGTATGAGATACATCTAGTGGAGGATTAATGCAAATGAGATTTACATTAAGTGTCATGGAATAGAAAAAGAGCTATGATTTATATGTTTCATGAGATGAAATATTAAAATTATAGGTTATAAATATAGTATGATACGTTGTTATCATTTATATTTATAATAATATTAATTATTACATAATTAAATCTTTTTCTCTAATAAATAATTAAGTGGAAGGTTATTGATGGTTTCATGGTAACCGTGAGATAAAAGGAAAATTTCCTAATTTTAGTAAGATTTTACAAGCTTGAGATTTTTCTCCCTCGGAATCTCACGGAAGTTGTCAAGTAAATAGGATTTACTAAGCACAACTTTGAGCGAGCTAAACAATCGTGTAGTGTGTGTAGACAACAGACATGCAGCTAAGCGATGAGCTAAACGATCACTTCGCTTTTGCTAGACGATTGCTTAGCTTTTGCTATACGATTGGGCATTAACCTATACGATAGGTTCAACCTTCTCCCACTTTCTCAATCATTTACACGATTGTTGTTTCCTCCGTCTTCTACCTCAAACCAAGTCGACACAGAGCCCACCTCTGGATTCTCAAATCGAGAATACTAAGGTAGCCTTTTTGGTGGTGTCATACTCAACTTGACACGGTCAAGGTTTTGTAGAGGCCGCTTATGCTGTTGGGGTGTTCGTGACCAAGGCAATCGCTGAGTACGAGTGTGCGGTGTTCGTGCAATTTAGTGGTCGTGTTGGACGAGCGTTCGAGGTTACTGTGTTCAAGCGTTCGTGATCAAGGAACTTGGCGATGAATCTACAAATGTATGTAGATTTTCTTCTTGATCATTTGTATTATCATGCCATAATTTCTGTTATGAATGCATAACTATACGTTTGTGTTTATGACTGTAATTGTAAAATTCATATATGATTGTAATTTGGAATGATCTTTTCGCTGCTCATGGAAATCCTCGTGCACGATTTTCTTCAATTGGTGTTAGATCCAGGTTATTCTGATAATCGAAATACAAGTCTGTTTTAAACTTCATTTTACAGTCTCAGTAGGTTTTTACATTTGTGTTTAATTGTTAAGTGCATTTGTGGATGTAGTTGATAAATGTTTCGGGTTTATTTGTCTTTAGTTAAAGCTTTCTTCAATTACAAAGTGTTAATTTGTGAGGGCCCCTGTGTTTTTGGGCATAATAAACTTACAATCGAGTCTGTAATTCATAAAGTTTGAGTTAGTCAAGTCATTCGTGATGAAATTTTGAAGCATGGAGATGCGGATCTCAACGAAGACGAAGACTAAGCGTTGGTCGTATCATGTAGCCTAAGGTAAACGATCGTTGGGATTTAACTAAGCGATCGTGTAGATTTTTCTATACGATCGTGTGGTATTTACTAAACGATCATTTAGCTAATGCTAAGAGATGAGGTAAATTGTTTACTCTATTGCATAGCGTTGATTCGCATAGGTGTTGCAGGTAGACAATCGTAGTGGGAGCATGTGATGCTCATCGTGTAGTAAAAAGTGTGTGCTAGGATCTCATGTAGTTAGCAAGACTCATCACTTAGTTACTATCTATACGATCGCGCATATACGATATGTAGGCACTAGCTAAACGATCATTTAGGTGATGGTGTTTTCCTGCATCGTAGTCGTTTAGACGATCGCGGAAGGCAGGCGTTGTGCAGAGTACGCTAAGCGATTGCATACCTCAGGCTTCCCGCTTAGTAAAAGGTACACGATCGTGTAGTATTTACTAATGATCGTTTAGGTCTGGGAGTGTTGGTAGGCGATAGGGCAAAGCGTTTGTTTTATCGTATAGACGATTGAGGGGAGTTTAGTACACGATGGTTGGAGATGCATTGCTTTGCCAGGACAATTCAAGACCCAGTTTGCCTGACCGGAGACTCCTTGTTTTTTGTAATAGTTAGCTTTAGTTTTATGATTTTAAGGCAATTTTACCCAGTTCATCAACATTTATTTATTATACATGTGATGTATGTTGCTTATATGCCAAAGTGCTTGACATATAATTTAAATATAAGAGTTATATTTTGCATGCAGTGAGCATTATCATGCATCAGCCTTTTATTATAAGTGTTATAGTCTAAGGGTGAATGGAAGCATGTTTTACTTGTTTCATTGTTGTTTTGTATAAGTGTTATATAAAAGAAGTAGCAATGAATGGACAATGCATTGAGCATGACACTTAGGCTGTTTATAATCGTTATGAATGCCTTTCATGTGATAGCTTAGCATTATGGTTATGGTTTCTGTTTATAAGTGTTATAACGGAAATTAGACCTAAAATCAATAAGAAAGAGTTGCATACGGGCTTAGGGTGAACTCAAGTTTTTTTTAAATGGGTTTTAAAATTGAATTGAGGTAGATCTAAGTTCAAGTGGTTCTGAAGAGTTTAGTAACCTAGATTAATCTTTTTAAATCAGTTTAATAGGATTAAATTGGTTGGCATAAAAGATTAAATTTGTTTTAAATCTATCTATAAAGGACCTTTTGTCTAAGGCCAATTCTAGCTAGACTGGGGTTCTTAAGTTGACGAAAAAGTAACACCCCTACCTGGGAACCTACCTGGAAAGGTGAATTAGATAGATTTTCAAAAAGCATGCGATGATTTGTTCAAAGACTCCGTTGAAGAGTTTAATGGATGATGATCAAAAGTACTTTAACTATCCAAGGTAAAAGTTACACTTGGAAAAACCTGAAAGTCACTTAGTTAAAATCCTTAGCTGTGTTTTTTCTAAGTAAGCTAAACCCTAAGTTATAAAATACTCAGTAGGAAGAAGAGATGTATCTGATATGTCTATGATTCCACTCACTTTTCTCCCTGAATGTTCACACTGTGACATTCATGCTTGGCCTCGTGGTGCCCTAGGAGCATCCTCCTTCGGATGGTGTTTGCATGAGTCAATATCAAAGTTGATGGAGAGAGTGTTATAGTAAGTGGGTAAAGGGTGTGTGCCAACACGTCCTATGGTCTCTGTCATTGGTTCACACTGTGAGATCATTCTGTACTCCCTCGTGGCGCTCTGGGAGCGTCCCCCTTTGGATGGGTTTTGTGTAGTTGGTCAAGATCAAAGTGAACTCCAGAAATGGATAGGTTCGCTTTAGGTTTTTGCCTAATCGGATTTTTCCCCTTCGGGTTGGCTTTTTGGGGCGGATTTCTAAGGCCTAAAATGGCGGGTCACTCTTACGGGAGATTGTTAAGTAAGTTAATGATCTCTTGGCCAAATTAATGATGGCTAGTCGTTATAGGAGCAAGAGTTGTTCTGGTATTAATGACTGGTTGAGAACTTCTCAATTCAGAGAAAGGATAATTGACCTCCCTTCGGTGGCTTTTGTCTTAAACCTTTGAAGCGTCATTGCGAAACTAGATGTCACATGGGTTCATATTAGTTTTGCTAAAACCTTATTGGATGTTGTTTTGTTTTATAATGGGTATTTGCTTAAAGCCTAACCTAGGTCAATGTGTTTGTCTTTTCAGCAACTCATTAGTATTTTCGTTTAGTGCTTTTATTATGATCGACTGCATACAATGAAAAGAATCGTGTGAAACGTATTTCATGGCAAACGACCTTGTATTTTTCATGGTTGAGAAGAGTCCTCAAGTCCCGACCCTTGGTGCATTGTGAAGTGTTCGAAATGCATATAAGGTGTGGATGAAGGTTAATTCATTGGCCCGACTTCACATTGGCTAACATATCTGATGTTTTGGCCAAATGAGTTGAGAAAATGATTATTGCATGCGAGATTGTGGACTTACTGCAAGATTTGTTTGAACGTCAATTCTTACTTTTCAAGCATAAAGAGATGGATGACAAAACCAGTAGTCTCAGTTGCTCAGACACTAATCCCACTACTCTTCAAAAGAGGAGAAAAGATAGTAAATCTGATTTAATGGTTTTGAAGAAGTGTCTGGTAGAGAATGATGATTCTGCCTGGATCTTAGATTCGGGTGCTACCAATCATGTCAATTCCTCTTACCAAGGATTTAGTTCGTGGCAATCGTTGCCACAGGGAGAGATGACTCTTCGAGTCGGCACTGGAGAGGTTGTCTCAGTTGCTGCTGTAGGCAAGCTGAAGTTAATTGTTGATAAGAAAAATTATCTGTTACTGGATAATGTTTTTGTAGTTCCTTATATTAAGATGAATTTAATCTTGATTTCCTGTCTCATTGAACAACGGTATACCGTCTTCTTTTCTGAGAATAAAGTGTTTATTTTCAAGAATTGAATGGAGATTGGTTATGGTTCAATGGAAAGTAACTTATATGTAATAAGGTCATTAGTCATAAAAGCCTTGTTTAACACTGAAATATTCAGTACGGTAACAACAGCTAAAAGATCAAAGGTTTCTCCTAAGGAAAACGTCTATCTTTGGCATCTAAGGTTAGGTCACATCAACCTCATAGGATTTAAAAGTTGGTGCAAAGTGGACTTCTAAAGAGTTTAGAAGTAAACTTCTTACTGGTATGTAAATCATGCTTTGAAGACAACATGATCAAACGACCTTTTACTGGAAACGGTTACAGAGCCAAGGAAGCCTTGGAGCTTGTACATTCATACCTCTGTGGTCCGATGAATGTTAGAGCTCGAAGTGTGTATGAATATTTCATCTCTTTCATAGATGATTATTCAAGGTTCGGGTATCTTTACCTAATGGAACGTATATCTGAAGCCCTTGACAAGTTCAAGGCTGAAGTTGAAAACTTGTTAGGTAAGAAGATAAAAACACTACGATCTGATCATGCTGGAAAGTATATGGACCTCAAATTCCATAATTACATGATAGAACATGAGATTGCGTCCTAACTCTCGGCCCCTGGTACTTGATGCATTGTGAATATGATGAAATAATGGTGTATATTGTGATGGTGGTGTATGCATTGTACATTCAACTTTTCTTAGCAAAATCCAAGTATAAATCCTACTAGGTTGCCTGGTAAGCTCAGGGTCGAATGCAGGGACTATGGAGACAGTATGCGACAGTAATTTTAGATTCCCTTGCGGTAACAATCAAAACAATGAGTTGGTTGGTATGTTCGTTTAAAATATAAATCCTATGCAGCGGAATTGAGGAAAGAGTTGATAACAGCGAAAGTAACAATGAGTATGCGGGGAACGGGTTGAGAAGGGATTTAGCTAACACTTCCTAAGATTGCATTCAAGCTATGATATCATGCTACACACACACAACATCAAATCATCTTCCAATGCAAATGCCAGAGTTTCTATTTCTAAGATGCATGCAATGTCTATGATGATGTCGATAGGACTTATTCCTAAGTCTCTATTCTTGTCTATGCGATAATGAATGATGCACACATACACAAGGTGACCGCATACTATCATATCCTATCTCTAGGGTGCATGCAATGCGTTAATAGCAAACAGAACTTATTCCTAAGTTTTTATCTCTTCCTTATGCGGTTCTAATCTGACTTTCCCGAACCTAGATTCTAATCTAACTTTCCCAAGCCTAGATTCTATCCTTAGACCACCCTCTCGAGCATCTGTAAAGGATGAATGACACATACACAATGCAAGATGATCACATAAAATGAAGATCTCAGGTCATGTTAGCTAAGTGCTTCTCAACCCATTTGGAAGTGTAGTTACTCATACGTAATGTAAAGAGAGTGAACAGATGTAGAGATGCAAATTCCATTTTATAATTAGAATCAGAGTACAAAATGACAATGGAAATTAGGGATAGTGAGCCTGGTAGCAATGTCTTGCTTCCCAAGGCTTTACACTTTGTTTTTCTCTACTCCACCCAAAAGAATATTCTTACTTCCGCAAGAGTCGGCCGTTCCTCCATTTGCAGCACCTCCAGCCAGTCTTTTGAGCTTGCCAGGAGTGATCTCTCGGCATCCTCAATTCTTCACTCACTTCCGCATTCTAAGAGTAAGAAAACAATGAACAACGGCCAACTATCTTCTGTATGGTGAACTCTCTATATGGCTCTACTTCTTTATCGATGGTAGCCTTCGGTATTTATAGAGATCAAGGTGAAGAAGCTTTTCTTTCAAATGATTGCACTGATAGGATGTCATTAAATCTCTGTCTGATGCGCCGATTAATTATCACCGAAAAATTGATTGTACTTGCTACAATGTGTCGTTAACGGCTTGTCAACTAAATTTGGATTCGACCGTCATTAACTTTCTGTCCCATCGTGATTTATTAAGCTTTCACCTTGATGCGCCATCTCTATGCAACCACCTTATTGAGCAGATCTTCGCGAACGCATACGATCGCATAGCTTTGCGATCGCAATCTTCTAATGCGCTCGGATGCTAAATTCCTTGGATCGCAATTCTGCCTTACACCAATGCATTTTCCTACACAAAATACGTAAATTAACTACTTTAATGCAATTGGCGTATGCGATCGCAATGATCTCAACTTAATGCTTTTGGACATGATTTTACATATTTTTACCGTCGCAATCCTACATTGTTTATATCTTTGCATTGTAATGACGTGCATTTCTGCCCGTTATCATTACACCTCAGTAGAATGGTGTATCTGAAAGGAAAAACAAAACCTTGTTGGACATGTTTCGGTCTATGATGAATTATACTCATCTTCCAAACTCGTTTTGGGGTTTTGTAATGGACACTGCATGTTATATCCTGAACAACGTTCCCTCGAGAAGTGTTTCTGAAGCACATTTTGAGTTATGGAGAAGTCATATAGGTAGTTTACGCCACTTCAGGATTTGGGGCTTTCCGACACATGTGCTAATGACTAACCCAAAGAAGTTGGAACCGCATTAAAAGGTTTGCCTCTTTGTAGTCTACCCCAAGGAAACGAGAGGTGGATACTTCTATGATCTGAGTGAGAATAAAGTGTTTGTTTCTACAAATGCTATCTTCTTAGAAGAAGACCACATGAGGGATCATAAGCCACGAAGTAAGCTCGTGTTGCATTAGATCTCTAGTGAGACTGAGACTGCTGAGGGTTCAACAACTCTTCGACAAATCAACAGTTTTTTAGGTCGGAATGTCTAGTCAACTAGCTCAAGAGTTTAGATTTCCTCGACGTAGTGGGAGGGTTATGAATCCACCAAATCACTACATGGGTTTGACTGAAGCCCGAAACATCATTACAAATGATGGGGTCGAGTATCCGTTGTCTTTTAAGAAGCCAATAGAGGATGTTTTCAATGATGAATGGATTAAAGTCATGAACCAGGAAATGGAGTCTATGTACTGCAATAATGTTTGGGAGCTTGTTGATCCACTTGATGGGGTAAGACCTATTGGGTGTAAGTGGATCTATAAGCAAAAGAGAGGTGTGGATGGAAAGGTGCAAACCTTTAAGACTAGACTTGTGGCAAAGGCGTATACCCAGGTCGAGGGAGTTGACTATGAGGAAGCTTTCTCACTTGTTGTCATACTCAAGTCTATCTGAATTCTTCTGTCCATAGCCACATTTTATGATTATGAAATATGGCAAATGGATGTCAAGACTGCCTTTTATAATGGTAATCTTGAGTACACCATCTATATGACTCAAGCAGAGGGGTTCATAGTTCCAAATCAAGAGCAAAGAGTTTGCAAGCTTAATAGGTGCATTTATGGGCTGAAAACAGCATCTAGATCTTGGAACATCAGACCTGACACTGCTATCAAGTCGTTTGACTTTGATCAGAACGTTGATGAGCCTTGTGTCAAGAAGATCACCAACAGCTCGTACTGTATGTGGATGATATCCTACTAATTGGGAATCATGTAAGGTATCTGACTGACATTAAGAATTGGCTAGTTACCCAATTCCAAATGAAAGATTTGGGTGAGGCACAGTATGTTCTCGGGATCTAGATTATTCGAGATCGTAAGAAAAAACGGTTAGCCCTGTCTCAGGCATCATACATTGATCAAATGTTGATCAAGTACACGATATAAGATTTCAAGAGGGGTT
>NC_052360.1:81107807-81145837 GCF_009727055.1 Benincasa hispida | reverse complement strand
GGAAAATCCTTTCAGATTTAGAAGTTGTTCCAAATATGGATATTCCTATCACTCTTTATTTTAATAACAGCGGGGCTGTGGCAAATTCGAAGGAGCCTCGGAGTCATCGTTGGGGTAAGCACATCGAACGAAAATACCACCTGATCGGGGAGTTGTTGCATCGCGGTGATGTGATAGTCACGAAGATCGCATCAAAGCACAACATTGTCGCTCCCTTTACAAAGGCCCTTACGGCTAAAGTGTTTGAGGGTCACCTAGAGTGTCTAGGTCTGTGGGATATGTAGCATCTTGTCAGGACAAGTGGGAAATGGTACTGGGATATGCCCTAGTTTATTGTATATTGTACATGTTTTTATTGTATTGTACATTAGTCTCTCAATTCATTAGGAATAGTGGGAGATTGTTGGGATTGGTGTTCTAATTCTTTTGGAGTCTCGTTGTTTGTAATGATACACATTGTTTGATGAATAAAATAAATGTTATTTCATTCTGGTATTTACTCATATCCAATAAACAAAGCTCCATGGTTATCTTATGTGAACTTAAGCATGTATATGTGATATACAAGTGGATCATATCTGAAGTGATAACCTAAATAGGTCTGTAGTATAAGGATTAAGGTTAGATACCTGATCCTGGTGACACTACGGATACGGTCTGCTTTGTAGAGGTTTGCAAGTGTTCTAAACTACTACATATTGTAGATCTTGACCATTCATGTGGAGATGTGCGAGCGGGGGTGTCCCATACAAAGAGTTTGTATAAGACTAGACCACAAGATGACTAGACTCTGTATATAATGCCGTTGATACTAGATACTTACATCTCACCTCAACAACCATAGGTGACACAACCTCAATCCCGAGTGTTTTGGGAACTTCTGCCTTTGAGGGTAGTCCTTTAATTAGTATAGTGATAGCGTGCAGATTGCCAACTCAACATGCGTAACTTTTTGAGGACTTATCTGATCTGGGAGTTGGAAACTTAATCCAAGAGATGGAATTCATTCCTTTCCAGGGCTTAAACATAGTGACAACAGTTTCTCTTTGGAAGAGGGGACTCAGTCATAGTAGGACTATAACTTATGTTCATTAGAGGGATCGGTGGTACTTAAGAAGTTAGATATAACTATAGGGGCATAATGGTTATTGAATGTCTTGCAGTTAACGATGGTGGATCCCATGACTAAAGAATTTAGTCAATTTTCACGTACCTTTGGAGCTTTGAGCTACAGGTTCATTAAGGTCCCCTTGGTAGCTCAATGGATTCAATTGAGGATCAGTTCTTGGTGTTGATTTGAAATGTTTAATCAAACAAGAGGTAATTTTGATTATATATGATATAATCGGTATGATGTAGGAGATACATCTAGATAGATGATTATATAAATGAGATTTACATTAAGTGCCATGGAATAGAAAAAGTGTTATGGTTTATATGTTTCATGAGATGAAATATTAAAACTATATGTTATAAATATAGTATGATAAGTTGGTTATCATTTATATTTATAATAATATTAATTATTGGATAATTAAATCTTTTTCTCTAATAACCAATTGAGTGGGAGGTTATTGGTGGTTTCATGGTAATCGTGAGACAAAAGGAAAATTATTTTCCTAATTTTAGTAAAATTTTAGAAGCTTGAGATTTTTCTCTTTTGGAATATCACGGAAGTTGTCAAGTAAATAGGATTTACTAAGCGACAACTTGGAGCGACTTAAACAATCGTGTAGTGTTTGTAGGCGACAGACACGCAGCTAAGCGATGAGCTAAACGATTGCTTAGCTTTTACTAGATGACCGCTTAGCTTTTGCAACACGATTGGGCATTAACCTATACGATAGGTTCAGCCTTCTCCCACTTGCTCAATCATTTACACGATTGTTGTTTCCTCCGTTTCTGCCTCAAACCAAGTCCACACAGAGCCCACCATGTGGATTCTCATACTGAGAGTACCAAGGTAGCCTTCTTGGTGGTGTCATACTCAATTCGACACCGTCGAGATTTTATGGAGGCCGTTCGTGCTGTTGGGGTGTTTGTGATCGATGCGTTCGCTGAGTTCGAGTGTGCGGTGTTCGTGGAGTGTTGCGGTCGTGTTGGACGATCATTCAAGGTTGCTGTGTTCGAACGTTCATGAACAAGGGGCTTGGCGATGAGTCAACAAATGTGTGTAGATTTTCTTCTTGATCATTTGTATTATCATGCTGTAATTTCTGTAATGAATGTATAACCATACGTTTTGTTTTATGACTGTAATTGTAAAGTTCATATATGATTGTAATTTGGAATGATCTTTCCGCTGCTAATGGAATATGGCAAATGGATCTCAAGACAACCTTTCTGAATGACTATCTTGAAGAGAGTATCTATATGTCTCAACCAGAAGGGTTAATTGAAAAGGGTCAAGAGCAAAAAGTTTGAAAGCTTAATCGATCCATTTATGGGTTGAAACAATCTTCTAGATCCTAGAATATGAGATCTGACAATGCGATCAAATCTTATGGCTTTGAAAAAAATGTTGATGAACCTTGTGTTTACAAGAAATTCGTTAACAAAACTGTTGCTTTTCTAGTGTTGTGTGTTGATGATATTCTACTCATTGGAAATGAAATAGAATTTCTAGCTGAAATTAAGAGATGGCCGGTTACGCAATTCTAAATGAAAGATTTTACAAAAGTACAGTATGTTCTTGGGATCCAAATTCGGAACCCCAAGAACATAACTTTAGCATTATCTCAAGCATCTTATATAGACAAGACATTGTCTAGATATAAAATACAAAATTCCAAGAAAGGAATGTTGCCTTTCCAACATGAAACTCATCTGTCTAAGGAACAAAGTCCTAAGACACCTCAAGATGTTGAGGTTATGAAACGAATTCCATATGCATCAGCAGTAGGGAGTTTAATGTATACCATATTGTGTACTTGTCCCGACATATGCTAATCAATTGGAATAGTCAGCAGATTTCAGTTCAATCCAGGATATGATCATTGGACTGTCGTTAAGAACATCCTCAAGTATCTTCAGAGAACGAAGGATTATATGCTCGTGTATGGTACTAAGGATATGATCTTTACTGGATACACTGATTCTGACTTCCAGACCGATATTGATTCAAGGAAATCAAGTTCCGGGTTAGTATTCACCCTGAATGGAGGAGCAGTAGTATGGAGAAGTATCAAGCAAAGTTGTATTGCTGACTCCACAATGGAAGCTGAGTATGTAGCTGCAAGTGAAGCAGCAAAAGAAGCAGTATGGCTTAGAAAATTCCTAACTGATTTGGAAGTGGTTCCAAATATGCACCTGCCAGTCACCTTGTATTGTCAGAATAGTGGAGTAGTTGCAAACTCAAAGGAACCTTGAAGTCATAAATGTGGAAAGTACATCGAGCGAAAGTACCATCTTATTAGGGAGATTGTACACAGAAGAGACGTGATCGTCATGCAGAGAGCCTCACAAGACAACTTAGCTGATCCATTTACAAAGGTCCTCTTGGTTAAAGTGTTCGAGGGTCACCTAGTAGGACTAGGTCTACGAGATACTTATCACTAGGGCAAGTGGGAGAAATTTATGGGTATGTGATGCCCTAGATTATTGTATTTATATCTTTTATACTCTCATTGTAACTCAACATTGGATATATTTGTCTATATTAATCCACTGAATTTTTAGTTCAAGTGGGAGTGTTGTTGGGTTGTATGTCCTAAAAACTCGTAGTTTGTAAAGTTAAGCATTTTCTATTATCAATAAAGATGCTATTCAACATTTCTTCAATAAAGTTGTTATTGAATCTTTAAATTGTTGAAGTTGATGCCCTAAAGTCCCATATCTTGTAGTTTGTAAACAATTTGTACGAACGCTTGTGATGTATAATATATCGTATTTACTTTACTTCATGACTTTGCATATTTAGATGTTTTATTTGCTTTACCACAAACCAATAAACTAAAATCCCTGCTTGTCTTTATGTAACTTGAGCATGTATGTGATGACATGCAAGTGGATCGTGTCTTAAGTGATAACCAACATGGTATGTAGTATATGGATATAGGAGGGAAACCTTATACTGGTAACAATACGGATGCGGCCCGCTTTGTGGAATAATTTCAAGTGTTTAACCTGTCATAGATGGTATGATCCTAATCATTCGTGTTGGGGAAATATGAGCGGGGGCGTCCTATACAAAGAGTTTATATAAGACCGAACCACGAAGTGTTAACGTTTCGTTATACAAGACCGTTCATGACAGAGACTTCATTTCACTAAGATGACCATAGGTAATATGACCTCAATCCTGAGTGAGTTGGGAACTTCTGCCATTGAGGCGGTTCTTTGATTTGCATGGGTGCGAGTGGCCAGTTCGCTGATTCAAACCCACCACTTTAGGGATTCGTTTGATTTAGGAGCTGGGTACTCAGCTACACAAGATGGAATTCACTCCTTCCCCGAAGCAGGGGTAAGTAGATAGATTGCTCCCTTAAGGGCTGATTCTTGGGGCTTGAACGATGTGGCACTACACACCTTCTCATGGCCCGAGAGGTGTTCACACATAGTAGGATTATGTTGTGACCAATAGAGGGATCAGTGATACTTAAGGAGTGAGATGTAAGAACAGGGGTAAGAAGGTAAATTGGCCAAGTTGTACTTACGAGCATCTGTGAAGGGTTATCGTACTCATTATTGGTTATATCCGATGGACACATATATATATGTGTGGTAAGAAGAGTTCAGTTGTCGGTCTTTAGTGGAATGTCTAGCAGTTAATGGATGGTGTATTTCGTGGCTAAAGAGTTTAGTCAGTTATTCACGTACCATTGGAGTTTTGAGCCATAAGTCCATAAGGTCCTTTTGGTAGCTTGGATACAAGTTGAGAATCAGTTTTTGGGTCAATTTGAAATGTTCAAATTGACAAGAATAAGTTCGATTATATATGAGATAATTGACTTGGTTAATTGTATATGATATGATTGACTAAATGTATGAGATACATTATTTTGTAGAAAATTGGATATAAATATGATTTACATCAAGTAGAGAAAACACTATGGTTGAAATATGATATCAAACTATAGGTTATGAATATGATATTATTATATTTATTATTTTATTAATTGGACAGTTATGAGATAATTGCCCACCGTTTTCTCCAAAATCATGTGTTAGTAGGAGTTCAATTCGGTTATCATAACTGAAGAATAAGATGAAAATTATTTTAATTTTGCAAAATATCTAAAAGAAGAGGCGCATAATTGCTCACGGTGTGATAGCTTCTATCGCTTAGTCATTGAGAACATATACGATAAGCTCGCGTTTACTAAACGATCGCACACCTGTGCGTGCATTTACTAAACGATCGTTTACCTTTTATTAAACGATCGCTTAGCGTCCACACCTAACTAAACGATCGTATAGACGATCACCCAATTTTATCTAAACGATTGTGTACCTCACCTAAACGATCAAGCACCCAACTATACGATACTCTTTTCTTCTCCCACTTGCTTGATTATTTGTACACGATTGCCTTTCCTCCTCACCTCTACCAAATATCAACAAAGCCCACCATTTGTATTCTCACTCTGAGAATACTGAGAGCATCGAGTGATGGCGTTGTCCCCGTTTTCTGGTGTTCATGCGAAGCCATTCGGGTAGATGACTGGAGAGGTGCTGAACGATTGCTTGCTGGTCTGGTACGTTTGCTCGTTCTCTTGTCTTTTATCTTATGAAGCATGCCAGTAATTTAGTGTTGTTAATGTATATCTGTATGTCTGAATGTATATATGGATATTCTATCACAATAAATTGGAAAGATCCGCTTCCGCTCATAGGTACTCTTGTATAAGAGTTCCTTCATAAATTGCATTCATAAAGTCTAAATCCAAAAAACTAATATCCATGGCTATTACATGAATACTTGAACTTTATGTAGAGACATAAAGATAGATCACGTTCGAGTATATAGCCAAAATGGTCTATAGTATACGAATAAGGTTGGGTGTCTTATTCTGGTAATACTATTGGATGCGGCCTACTCTGTAGCGGTTACAAGATGTTGCAAAGGTGCTACAAATGAAGGAACTTTAAACAAAAAGAACCAATGAGCGGAAGCAGATCGTTCCAAACCCCATTGTGAAAGAACATACACATTTACAATCAAACAACAACAATTATGCAAAAAATTTTAATTATTGCATGCTTTAAAAAAAAAAAAAAAAAAAAACCCAAAGGGATCGAGTAAACATACCTTTGAAGAACTTTTCTTCTTGTATCTCTTCGATCCAACAGCATGAACTCAACACGAGCAAACCTATGAATAGCACGAACTGTAAGATCCTCGATCACAGTCAAGTTAATCTTGTTACTCAACCCTCGAATGAAAACTTGACATTACCGCGAGGCTACCTTGGTACTCTTGGTGTGAAAATCCATGGGGTGTGAGCTCTGTATGGATTTCGTAGAGGGAAGGAGGAACTGAACAATCGTGTAGAAAATCGAGTAAGTAGGAGAAGACAAAAGAAGTCTAGTAGTTTATCGCTTAAACTAGGTACTCGATCATTTAGCAACGAATAGCTATCATATAGGAAAGCTCTATGCTAGATCTTTTGCTCTCTCAACACTATCATGATGCTTTTTTTTGTTGTGCGTTCGATTATGAAAAGATGAAAACGATTTTCATTTTATTCATCAATTATAAAAAAATTGATTATAACTTTCCACTAATTTGGTTATTAGGAGAAAAACCGTAAAATAATTATCTTATAATTGCTTTAATTATAAATAAATATGATAACTAATTTATCATATTATATTTAGAACCTATAGTTCTAATATCACATCATATGTAATATATATACCATAGTTCTTTTCTCCTTTTTGGCATTTAATATAATCATATTTATTCTAATTCTTCCAATTAATGAATCTAATACATCAAAACAATTATATCATATATAATTGAATCAGTTTAATTATATCATATAGAATCAAATTCCCTCTTGTTAATTTGAACACTTCAAACTAACCCAAAAACTGATTCCCAATTTGAATCCATTGAGCTACCAAGGGGATCATATGGACCTATAGCTTGAAGCTCCAACAGTACATGAATAACTAACTAAGCTCTTTAATCACGATATCCACCATCTGTTAATTGTCGGGCAATCCACTAAAGACCGACAGCTGCATTCCTCGTACTACAGATATATTTCTGTGTCCATTAAATATAACAAATCAATAGTACGATGACCCTTCACAAATCGCTCATAAGTACAGTTGGGCCAATTTACCATTTTGCCCCTATAGTTACATTTAACTCCTTAAATACCACTAATTTCTCTAATGAAAAATACATTATAGTCCCACTATAAGTAAACCCTTCTCGGGCCAAGAGAGAGTGTGGCGCCACATTGTTTAAGCCTTAGAATCAGTCCTTAAGGGAGCAATTTATCTACTTACCCTTGCTTCGGGAAATGAGTGAATTTCGTCTTGTGTAGCTGAGTTCCCAGCTCCCTAATCAGACGAATCCTCAAAGTGGTAGGTTTGAGTCGGTGATCTAGACACTTGCACCTATGCAAATCAAAAGACCACTCTCATAGGCAGAAGTTCCCAACTCACCCAATATTAAGGCTATGTTACCTATGGTCATCCTGGTGAAATGAAAGTCTCTGTCATGAATGGCTCTATATAACGAGGATAAACATTTCGTGGTCTTGTCTTATACAAACTCCTTTGTATAGAGCATCCCCGTTCGCATGTCTAATACACGAATGGTCAGAATCAAACCATTTGTAGCACTTTACAATACTTGTAATATCTACAAAGCGAGCCACACTTGTGGCGTCACCAAGATAAGGTTTTCCTCCTTTATTCATATACTAAAGACCATTTAGATTTCACTTAAAGTACGATCCACTTGTATGTCTCTACATACATGCTTAAATTACAATGAAAACCAGGGATCTCAATTCATTGGTTTGTTGTTAATGTAACAAAAATATCTCATCTTTCATAGACTATTGTAAATAAAATATCTCATATTATTACATCATAAAGATTTTTTTCATATAGGTTTTTACAAACTACATGACCCTACGAGATTTAGGGCATCAACCCCAACAACAAACGAAATGATCCTGATTCATTCATGTATTGACATGAGGAGTGAGGACGTCCTATGCAATAAGTTTGCATAAGATCGAACCAAGAAATAAGTCATTCTTACTTTTTAACGTTGTTTATTGTTTAAGACTGACTATTTCGCTAAGATGACCTAGCGATTTCAATCCTGAGCTAACTATGAACTCCTGTTTATTTGGGATTTATACTTAGATTTGCATAGGCGAGCGTTGGCTACACAGTGCTGGCTCAATAAGCCTCCCATTTCAGGGGTAAGACCGGATAGATAGTTGGGGACATAGGGTGCAATAAGAAGTTCACGCCTACTCATTTTAGGGATAGAAGAAAGGTTGTTCTCTTAAATACTGAATTCAAGTCTTGAACAAGAGGCCATACCCTCTCATTGGCCCAAGAGGGATCCAATTTAGTGATTGGATCACAAACCAATTGTTCATTAGAGGATTAGTGGAACTTAAGAAGCAAGATGTAATATCGGGGGTAAAATAACACATTGACCAAAGCGTTATTACGAACAACCTGTGAAAGGTTGACTTAGTATTTATGGTTAAATCATGTGAACACAAAGATATCAACAGTGAAGAGAGTGCAACTATTGAGCTATACTGATTAATTTGGTCTAAAGAGTGTTAGAGAATTAATCTTAAATCGTTGAAGCTCATGATCTATAGGTCCATAAAGTCCCTCTACTAGCTCGTGAAACATGAACACCTTGAATTAATAAATTGAGTGAATTTGGAATGATATCAATTTGAATTGTTCAACTTGAATTTCAATTTGAAAATGTTCAAATTGGAATCAGGGTTTGAATTTGAATAAGTTTTAATTCAAATTAGGGTTTGTATAATTATATTCGATATAATTAACGTTTAATTTGATGAATTAAACGAAATTGGAGACTTTATAATATTTAATGTTGATTTAAATATTAATTACATGGATATGATTCATGTTTAAAATTAGGTGTGTGATTAATTTAATATTTGATATTAAATTAATTAAATATGTTTAATTAATTAAAAATCAAATTAATTTCCAATTTTAATTAAATTTAGGAAATTGATTTTTTTTTAGATTTAATTAATTATAAATTAATTAAATCCAATTTAATTAATTATGAATTGGAATTGATTAATTGAATTTTGAAATTAAAGGAAAATTTGGAAATTGAATTTGGGAATTTCCTATTTTTCCTCTGAGCATGAGGTGTTTCTCATGCAAATACATAAAAATCCCACCATGAATCTGAAGTAACTGCTGGCATTCGATGACTACTAAAGTGCTTGCATGTTTATGATGTTTAAAACTCTCCATTTTTGCTGAGATTGGAGAGAGCTGAAGTTGAAAATTTGATTTTCTGTAACTTCATCTTCTTCCTCACAAAAACCCATAATTCTAACTTCACAAATTCACTCAAATTCGAGTTCCACCACTCAAATTCAAGGCTGAGGATAGTAGAGAAGATCTCTTGGTGGTTCACTATTGGTTTGGAGCTGAATTCGAGTGAAAAGCAACTTGGATTTGGAAGAATTTATCAAAGGTATGTTTATTCGAAACCCACTTGTGATTTTTTTCAAAAGCATGCTTTAGAATTCAAATTAAATGTCATTAGACTGCTTATTAATTCTGTTTGCTTCCATTGTATGCTAGTATATCCTATCACCATAGATCTTAGTTTATTGAATTTAGTCATTACAAGTACAATTTACATATTCAACAACACTTTTAATTGAATAAATGTCAATAACATCTTTATTGATAATAGAATATGTTTAACTTTACAAACCGCGAGTTTTAGGACATACAACACAACAAACTCCCACTTTGAGTAAAACTCCAATAGATAAATATATAAAAATATACATAATGTTGAAAGTAATGAAAGAATAAATACAATAAACTAGGGTATCAGATACCCATTATTTCTCTCACTTGCTCTAGTTCAAATTGTCTCGTAGTTCTAATCTCACTAGGTGACCTTCGAACAGTTTAACTGAGAGGGCCTTCGTAAATGGATTTGCTACGTTATCTTCTTGTGGCTATCTGCGTAACGATTTCGTCTCCTCTGTGTACAACCTCCCTCATGAGATGGTACTTGTGCTCGCTGTATTTTCCACACTTATGGCTTCTAAGTTCTTTTTGAGTTGGCAATTGCTCCACTGTTATCACAATGCAGGATGATCGGTAGATGCATATTTGAAACTACTTCCAAACCAGTCAAGAACTTTCTAAGCCATACTGCTTCTTTGACTACTTCACATGCAGCTACTACTCAGCTTCCATGGTGAAGTCAGCAATACAATTTTGCTTTACACTCTTCCACACTATAGCTCCTCCGTTCAGAGTGAATATTAACCCCAAAATAGATTACCTAAAATCTATATCGGTCTGAAAGTCAGAATCAATCTATCTAGTAAGGATCAGATCCTTAGCACCATACACAAGTATATAGTCCCTCGTTCTCCGATGATACTAGAGGATTGGACTGAAATCTACTGACGATTACAACTACATAACATATGTCTAGATGAGTACGCAACATTGCATACATTAAACTCCCTACTGCTGATGTATATAAAACTTGTTGCATAACTTTAACCTTTTAAGGTGTCTTAGGACATTGTTCTTTAAACAAACGAATTTCGTGTCTAAAAGGTAACATACCTTTCTTGGAATTTTGCATTTTATATCTAAACAACATCTTGTCTATATAAGATGCATGAGATAAGCTAAAGTTTTGTTCTTGCGGTTCTGCACTATTTAGATCCTCACTTCATCTAAATCCTTCATTTGGAATTGCATAGCAAGCCATCTCTTAACGTCAGCAAGAAATTCTACTTCATTTCCTATGAGTAGAATATCATCAACATACAAAATTAGAAAAGCTATAGATTTGTTGACGATCTTCTTGTAAACACCAACCAAGCCAAAATTAAACCAAATTGAATGCTTAAATGATGCTCTAATACCAATTGTAGGAGTATATCAGCATGCAGCGGAAGCAACAAGGATCAATAAACATTCTAATTCATTAATTTTGGTTATAACTAAAGCATGTTCGTACAATAATAAGAGGGTTTCAAACAATACCTTTGTAGAACTTCTTGAATCTCGATTCTCAGCTGCAAAACTTCTCCAAATCTCGTTGTGAACCACCTCAAGATCTTCTCACTATTCTCTTGGAGCTTTAGATTGAGTTGTGGGACTCAAAATAAGCTTGAATAAAGAGAACTTGGAAAAGAACTCATTGCAACAACCCACTTGAAGAACAGCTTCTTCAACTCGAATTTTTCAACAAAAACTCTATTGATACATGCCTCAATTCCACTCCAATCTACTCTATTTATTGTAGGACTTTCATGCAAAGAAGATGGCTGCATGAGATGTAACTCATGCTTAGAGATGTAAAGCTTGAATGAAATGGATGTTGTGAGAGGTAGTTCAAGATGATAATGGAAAAATCTATTTTTTTGTTTTTCAACTTCGATTTTGATTAAATGTGTAATTATATCATATATAATTACTAACTCCCTTAATTCTAATTTGAACGTTTCAAATTAACTTATCACGCTACTCTAAAGTTAATCCATTTACGAGCTAGTAGGAGGACCTCACGGACCTACAGATTATGGGCTCCAACAATCCGAGATTAATTGGCTAAACCTTTTACACCGAATTAACCCCCATTCGTTAACTAATGGGTGACTCCACTAAAACCCATAGTTGCACTCCCCTCACTGCAGATATATTATGTCCACTCGATATAATCATGATTAGTAAATTAACCCTTCACAGGTTTTTCGTAATAACAGTTGGGTAAAATGTCTGTTTTACCCCCGAAATTACCTCTTGTTCCTTAAGTCTCACTGATCCTCTAATGAACAATTTATTTGTGATCCGATCAACAAACCGAGTCCCTCTCTGGCCAATGAGAGGGTGCGGCCCCTTGTTTAAGACCTGGAGTCAGCACTTAAGGGAAAAACCTCTCTACTATCCCTAAAAGCAGGTAGAAGTGAATTCCATCTTGCACCCTATGTCCCCAGCTATCTACCCGGTCTTACCCCTGAAATGGAGGTTTATTGAGCCGGCGCTGTGTAGCCAACCATCACATATGCAAATCTAAGGATAATCCCGAATAAATAGGAGTTCATAATTAGCTCGGGATTAAGGTCAAGTTACCTAGGTTATCGCTTTGAAATAGTCAATCTTAAATATTAAACACCATTATAAAGTAAGAGTGACTGATTTCGTGGTACGATCTTGTACAAACCCATTTGAGCAGGACACCCCCACTTCTCGTGTCATAACATGTATGAATTAGGATCACATCATTTGTAGTACTTTACAACTCCTTGTAAGAACTACAGAGTGAGCTGCATCCAATAGTGTTACTAGAATAAGGCACCCAACCTCATTCATATACTATAGATCATTTTGACTATTTACTCGAACTTGATCCACTTTTTATTTCTCCACAATAAAGTTCAAGTATTCATGTAATAATCATGAGTCTTTTAGTTTATTGGATTTCTAAAACGAAATAAGCAATACATATTTTCAATATCAACTTATTGAATTTTCAGAATAAGTTTTATTGTTTACAAACTACGAATTTTAGGACATAAAACTCAACAAACTCCCACTTGGACTAAAACTCCAGTGGTAACTTATATATATCAGAATATATAACACTGAGTTTCTGAGTTCTATAGAGAAAGAAAATAAATTAGGGCATCCCATACCCATGGTTTATCATTCGATATCTCATACCCGATATTTCTCCCACTTGCCTTAGGTTATTAACTTGGTTTTCCTCGTCTTACTAGGTGATTCTCAAATACTTTAACTGAGAGAATCATTGTAAACATGTTAGTGTACAATAGACTTTTTATTAAACTATATAGGGAATGCATCTTATTCTCAATAATGACCAAGAATTCATACTTTCCTCCCACTACATCAAGGTACTTTCAACTCTTTGAGTAAGACACATCTGACTTGTTTTAGACAACTTTTGTTAATAGTGTTAATTTAATAACTCTTTATTGATTTATGCAAGTTTTATGGAAACAAATAATACAAGGTGATCTGGAACACCATTCTAATGATGTTAAGAAACCAATTTAACGCAATTAGAAAGTTTAACATTCGATTTCATGTTTTATCAAATAGATCTAGAAATCTTTAAACTTTCTATACTTTGATCCAATCGAAGTATTACAGTTTTATTTTACCTATCAAGTTTTATACACACTGAACTTTACAATTGTTCTAAACTTATCACTTGGGTTAAATAACTATTTTCCTTAATCGATTTCTAGCCATTTTAAATATCTGAATATTTACAAATGCCTTTTTAACTAGGCTTGTTTCTTTAACAGAAGTTGCTATGAGATAGAACAAACATAATTTTTAAACATGAACATTTTATTTACCACTAAAATATATACAGTTTGTTCTTTACATGATAATAAAACAGATAAGATTATCATCAGACAGCAACATCTCCCACTGGTTAAGCTGAGCAAGCGGTACTCAGGAACTTGTTTGCTTGTTTTGCTTTCTCTGCTCTCTTCTCAGCAAGGTACTGAGGGCAGTTCCTCTTCCAGTACCCTTCCTTGTTGCAGTGGAAACACTTTCCTTTGTTTGCTCTTCTTATACTCTTTCTCTGTTAAGAGGAAGCAACATCAGGCTTTTTGCAGGACATTCCTCTCTTTTCAGGGGTACTATCGTTTACTTCCGATTCCATACCTTTAATTCCCACTATTGTCTGGTAAGCCTGTAGCTCATTTAGAAGAGTAGTCAAGTTGTATTCAATTTTATTCATTAAAGCGTTTGTGCAGAACTATAGAAAACTCTTTAGAAGAGATTCTAGAATAAAACCGACTTGACTTCTCTCGTCGATGACAACACCATTTACTTCTACCACATTAAAATGGTCCATCTTGTCCAAGACATGTTCACAAATAGAGGCTCCCTTTTTCATGCGGCAGTTGTAAAACGTACTTGATGGCATCATGCCTTAGGAAAAAGGACGATTGCTCAAACATCCCTTGTAGAGATTCCATAATCTCTTTGCCAGTACCTATATCCTTATGTTTCTTCACCAAGACATTAGATATGCTGGCAAGGACATAAGCATGGGCTTTATCATTCGCCTTAATCTATCTATCGTACGCATCTGAACAATTCAGTTTGCGATAGAGCTTGGAACTGGAGGTCAATCCTCTGTTAAGACGAACCGTAAATCGTCTATCACCAGTATAGTATTCAAATTTGATTTCTAGGATGCATAATTATCCCCAATCATTTTATCAGAGGACAACAATTATACTAGTGAATTTGTCATTCTGAAAAATATAAACAAATTTTATAAGTGAATTTCTTTTAAAACCAATCAAGTTTTAACAAAATAATAATATACCCTAGATTATTTTTGCAACGATACTATAGCAAGACATTCTTGACTAAATACTACCTCCATAATAACTCATATTTCGATAGTCATTTAGCTATCGTTTTTTTTTTATAAAAAATTACTAACTTTTTAGTAATCCTATAAGTGTAACCCTCTGTCTTCAGATCTCAAAAGTCCGATCCGAATGATGCTCCCGAACTTGGAAATTCAAAGTTGAAACCGACTTTAGAAATCCTATCGGTTTATGGAGCTTGAGTTGTTTCGAATCCTATGTTAAAACCCTATGTAAAGATAGCTGTCATTAAAGGACTAGCGAGGCCGACTTAAAGACAACAAGTAGGCACAACATAGTAATTCTGTAATTGTAACCCTCTATTTTCAGACTTTAGAGATATGACTCATCAATGCTACTGAATTGGTGAGTCGAGGTTGGGGATGGACCTAAGAAATCCTAGCCATTTATGGAGTTTGAGTTGTTCTGAATCCCAAGTTACAACCCTCTGAGGGGATAGTAGTCGTTAAATGACTAGCAAGGTTGCTTAAAGTCAACAAGCAAACGCAACATAGGAATCTCACGGTCCAAACTAATGGAAGAGACCGCAGAATACATTGACACATATCCTTCACCCACTTACTATAAACTACTTCCCCAATTCACCTTAATCTGGACCTATGCAAACACTTTCTAGAAGGAAGTCACTCCCAAGGTGACATGAACCTAAGCATGAATCTCACAGTGTGAACTTTTAGGGACATGAGAGATAAAATCAATCTATCGTACATATTTAATTTTATTATGAACTACTTTCCCTATTCATCTTGATCTTGACGCGTGCAAACACTTTCTCAATGGAGGTCACTCACAGGATGACATGAAACGAAGCACGAATCTCACGAAGTGAACTCTTAGGGATGTGAGAGCTAGAAACAACATATCGTATACGTTATTAATCTCCCAGTGACGTGTTCAAACATATCATATATGTTATTAATTTCACTCTGAAGTGTTCTAACATTTGTTTGGGTATACTTTTACTTAGGTTTATTCCGATTAATTAAACAACCTAAGTCTATGTAGTTTATCATAGTATAACGTTTATAAATGGATTTAACCTACGATGTCTAGATGATAAACCGATTTTATTCTCACACCGCTCACGTATAGCTCATAAAACTGGTTAACAATTCTCAATAAATCGACCATAATCCCCAGGTAGGTGTTCCATAGACCGTCAACTTAAATACCTCATGCCTTAGACAGGATTATATATCGATTGAGTTTCTAAATGTGTTTTATAAGATAACAACCTATTTTAACTATTAAAACAAGTGGTTAACCTATGTGAGCATGCAACTTATTTTTGTTATAGATTTTAATATCTAATCTAATTTTATAACAACTTATAAAATAATAGACATGCTTCGCATCCATAACATTCATCAAAGGCATTCAAAATTTAATATAACACTTATATTAAACTTTAGAAACCCTAAATATGCATACTATATATTATAACTCTTTATAACATATATCCAATGCATGAAACATGCTTCCTTTGGTGAGATTTTAAATCTTACATGGCATATAATATGCACATACAAGTTTCAATTTAAATATAACATACATCACATGCATAAATATTTAAGCAACACTGATATGGTTTAACTTTGGCATCCGAAGCAAACATATAATAACTAAATATTACAAAAAATGCACAAAGACAGCTCCAAAACAGTTCTGGACCGCCCCACCCAACACAAACTGGACCCGAACCACCCTAACCGGCTCTCCAAGGCTCCAAACGAGGTTGAACCGAACCAAAAAGGGTTAAACCAAACTCCAAAGTGTCTAAACCAGACTAGAGAAGAGTCAGACAGGTCGAACCAATTTTCTGCCGTGCGAACCGCCTCACGAACACGCGCGTTGCTGGGCTGGGATGAGTAGCATTACAACACTCCATCCTAGCATTGCAACCCCACGGGCTGAAGATGAGCAGTGTTGCAACGTTATGTGGCCAGCATTGCAACACTACCTGACAGTGGCTTCTTCTCCCAGTTTTTGCTACTAACAGAGCTTGCTTCAAACTTCAATTACATCCTAATTTCAAGTCTATCGACTCCAATTAAATTAAAGACTCTAGGGCACACACGTAGGCCCATCAAACAAGAGCCAATAACAAATTTAACAATTGAATCAAAGAGAAATCTAATGCCAAAGGATTAAAAAAAAAAACACTCATATCAGTCACCAAACAGGCATCCATAGAAATTCACCCACCAAACTCAAATTCACGTTAATTGAGTTCTTAAATCACACTTTGATGTCAATTAATGGAATGTACAAGCACATAACGGAAGCAATCAGAGCCAATAAGCATTCTAATTACACTTAATTTGAGTTGTAAAAGCATTCAAAAAACAATTTTTATAGAAAAGGGTTTCAAGAAGTTATACCTTTGAAGAATTCCTCTGAATGCAAGCTGCTTTCCACTAATTTTGAGTTTCAAATCTATAGTGAACCATCAAGAGATGTTCTCTACTATGCTTGGCCTTATATTTGAGTGGTGGAACTCAGATTTAAGATGAATTTGTGACGGGAATAAAGAGGGTTTCAGCGGAAAATATTTCATACATCAATTTTTTTGACAGTTCAACTTCTTCCCACTATCCAATTCGAAAATTGATTTTTTTTTTTATTTTTTTATTTTTTATCTCATGCATGCAGCCATTCAGCTATAATGTTGAATGCCACATTAATTTTCAAAGAGAAAATGGCAAAATGTTTGATTAAGAAGAAGCCACCAAGCTACTTTCATTTTGTGGATTTCTACTAAAATTGATTTTCAATTTTCTTTTTATTTAATTCAAAATTAAATAAAATCCAAAATTCAATTTCTAAAATGAATTTAATTTGAAAATTTGAAAAATTAATTAATTAAACAAATGTAATTAGTTTAAAAAAATTTAATATCAAATATTAAATTAATCAAATACCTAATTTTAAACATGAATCCTATTCATGTAATCAATATTTAAATATTATAAACTCTCACATTTCGTTTAATTTCGACAAAATGAAACGTTAATTATATCGAATATAATTATCCAAACCCTAAAATTAGTTTGAACATTTCAAATTAAAAATTAATTTGAATATTTCAAATTGAAAACTTAATTTTTATTTTGAACATTTCAAAATCGCTCAATTCACTAATTCAAGATGTTCATGTTTTACAAGCTAGTAAAGGAATTTTATGGACCTACAGATCATGAGCTCCAACGATTTGAGATTAATTGGCTAAAACTCTTTGGACTGAATTAATCATAATCAGTAACTATCGAGACACACTGCTATAGCTTAGTTGCACTCACCTCACTGTAGATATATTTCTCTCCACTTGATTTAATCATAATCAGTAAGTTGACCCTTCACAAGTTGTCCGTAATAACGGTTGGGTCAAATGTTGTTTTACTCCCGAAGTTATATCTTATTCCTTAAGTTCCACTTATCTGCTAATGAACAATTGATTTGTGGTCCAATCACTAAACCGAATCCCTCCCGGGCCAATGAGAGGGTGGAGACCTTTGTTCAAGATTTGAATTCAGTACTTAAGAGAACAACCTTTCTACTATCCCTAAATTAGGTAGGTTCGAATTTCGTCTGCACCCTATGTCCCCAGCTATCTACCCGATCTCACCCTTGAAAAAGGAGGTTTATTGAGCTGACGTTGTTGAGCCAATCCTCACATATGAAAATCTAAGGATAATCCCAAATAAACAGGAGCTTAGAGTTAACTCAGGATTAAGGTCGAGCTACCTAGGTCATCTATTTGAAACAGTCAATCTTAAACAGTAAATTGTTGGATGGTACCAGCACGTAGTGGAAGCGACAAGGATCGATAAGCACTCTAATTGATTAATTTTGGCAGAAACAAAAACATGCTCAAACAGAATTTAATGGGTTTCAAGACATACTTTTGAAGAACCGTTGAAATCTTGATTTTCAGCTGCTAATTCCTCCAAATCTTTGTGCAGACTACCATAAGATCTTCCCTACTATTCTCTTGCTGCTCTAGATTGAGTTGTGGGACTCAAAATAAGTTGGAATCAAAAGGAACTTAGAGAATGCTTACTGCAACAACCTAATGAAGAATACCTTATTCTACCCAAATTTTCAGCTAAAATTCTATCAGTTGCAATCAATTCAACTTCACTCCAATCTCTTCAATATATTGCAGACTATCATGCAAAAAGATTTGTTGCATGGGATGCAGCTCATACTTGGAGTAAATTAAGCTTGAATATGGTGGGTTGTTTGTGAGCTACTTTGAAAATGAAGTTGAAAAATCACATTTTTCTTTTTGTGTAATTACTATTTCCAAAATCCAATTTTGATGTTAAAATCATATTTAATTTCTAAAATCAAAATTTATTAATTTTACATATTAATTTCATAAATTAATTTTCTGATAAAATTAATAAATAATCATTTAAACAATTTAAATAATTATAATTAATTTAATATTCAATATTAAATTAAATTTACACAAATTCATCTTCATATATTTAAATTATATTAAAATATATATTCTCCAATTCCATTTGATCCTAATTTGAACGTTTCTAATAAACCTATCACATTACTCTAGAGCTAATCCATTTCCGAGCTAGTAGGGGGACCTCGTGGACCTACAAATCATGGGCTCTAACGATTCGAGATTAATCGGCTAAACTTATTAGATCGATTTAACCCCCATTCGTTAACTAATGGGTCGCTCCACTAAAGCCCATAGTTGAACTCCCCTCACTGTAGATATATTATGCCTATTCGATATAACCATGATTAGTAAGTCAACCCTTCACAGGTTGTTTGTAATAACGGCTGGGTCAAATCTCTATTTTACCCCCAAAATTACCTCTTGTTCCTTAAGTCCCCACTGATCCTCTAATGAACAATTGTTTTGTGATCCAATCAACGAAACTGAGCCCCTCTCGGTTCAGTGAGAGGGCGGAGCCCCTTGTTCAAGATCCAAAATCAGAACTTAAGGGAACAATCTTTCTATTATCCCTAAAAGCGGGTAGGAGTGAATTTCGTCTTACACCCTATGTCCCCAGCTATCTATCCCGTTTTACCCCTAAAATGGGAGGTTTATTGAGCCGACGTTGTTGAGCCAACCCTCACCTATGCAAATATAAGGATAATTCCAAATAAACAGGAGTTCATAGTTAGCTCAGGATTAAGGTCAAGTTACTTAGGTCATCACTTTGAAATAGTCAGTCTTAAACAGTTAACAGCGTTATAAAGTAAGAGTGATTAATTTCGTGGTCCGATCTTGTACAAACCCTTTTGCACAAGGACACCCCCACTTCTCATGTCTCCAATATGAGCGAATTTGGATCACTTCGTTTGTAGCACTTTACAACTCTTTGTAACAGCTGCAGAGTAGGCCGCATCCAATAGTGTTATCAGAATAAGGTACCAAACCTTATTCAAATACTATAGATCATTTTGACTATTTACTCGAGCCTGATCCACCTTTATGTCTCCACATAAAGTTCAAGTACTCATCCAATAGTCAAGGGACTTTTAGATTTCGTGGATTTCTATCAAGAAAAACATCTATTCAATAACACCTTATTGAATTTTTAGAATAAGTTATATTGTTTACAAACCACAAGTTTTAGGACATAAACAATATTATAAAGTAAGAATGACTTATTTCTTGGTCTGATCTTATGCAAACTCATTGCATAGAACGCCTCCACTTCTCATGTCACCATATGAACGATTCAGGATCACATCGCTTGTACTATCTACAAAGTGAGCCGCATCCAATAGTGTTACTAAAATAAGGTACTCAACTTTATTCATATACTATAGACCATTTTGGCTATTAGCTCGAACTTGATCCATCTTTATGTCTCCACATAAAGTCCAAGTATTTATGTAATAACCATGAATCTTAGTTTATTGGATTTAGTCATTACAAGTGCAATTTACAGATTCAACAACACTTTTAATTGAATAAATGTCAATAACATCTTTATTGATAATAGAATATGTTTAACTTTACAAACTGAGAGTTTTAGGACATACAAACCAACAAAAACAACATTACAGGGGTTTAAATATAGGACTTTCCTGGATCATCTGCTCTGATACAATCTTAAATTATTAATTGACCTAAATGCCTTTTATTGAATACAAAGTTACAGTGTGCTTCTAAAGGAACTCGTATGAGGAAAACCTTGAGCGGAAGCGAATTGGCCAAATTCCATTAATTATTGAATACAAAGTTTATAGTAAATATACAAATAGATATGCATTTAAAACTAAATTACAGTATGCTTTTTAAGAAAAGGTTTCAAGAAACATTACCTCTGTAGAATCTTTTATTCACAATTTTCCCTCGAACAATCACGAGCAACTTGAAGACCTTCTTCAAGATAAGCCTCGAACAAAAATCCAGATACTACTACAATGAAACATTGGTATTCTCAAGGTGAGAACCCAGGAGTCGTGGGCTCTGACTTTGGTTAAGAGGGAAAGGTTTAATGTGGAGGGGGAAGAAAATTTAGAACTTTTTCACACAACACAAAGTACATAACGCTTCTGTCTCTCAATCATTCAACAGCAACAACCGTTAGAGAAGAAGAAAACCATTTTCTTTTATTCTCCTTGCCATAAAGAATAACCATTCCTACCAATGTGGGTGGAGAGAAAAGATGGGGAAGAGAGTTGTAACTCCCTTCCTTATTATTCAAATAGTAACAATATAGTATAAATAAATATGATAACTAACTTATCATATTATATATATATATATATTAAATATGAATGTTTATATATATTAAATTATTTATCAATATAACATATACTATAGTTGTAATATTGTATCACATAGATATACTAAGTTTTTTTTCTCTATATATGAAATTTAATATAAATTATATTTTGTATTAAATTTAAAAACTATTGAATCTTATCATAGAAAATATATTTGAATCTCATTCAAATATTTATTTCCTCCATTAAAATATAGTATAAAATACATATGACAATTTATATATATAATTGAAATAACTTAATTATATCATATATAATTAAATCTCTCTATTAATTTGAACAATTCAAATTAATCCAAAAACTGATTCTCAACTAAATCCTATTAAGCTACCAAGGGGACTTCATGGACTTGTAGTTTGAAGTTCCAATGGTACATGAATAATTAATTAAACTCTTTAATTACATTATTCACCATCCGTTAACTGGGCACTCCACTAAAGATCGACAACTGTACCTTTTGCACTATAGATATATTTCTGTGTCCATTGGATATAACCAATCAACAGTACAATGACCCTTCACAAATTGCTCGTAAGTACATTGAGCCAAATTACCGTTTTTCCCTTGTAGTTACATCTAACTTCTTAAGTACCACTGATTCCTCTAATGAACAATAGATCATAGTTCTACTATGACTAAACCCCTCTCGGGTCAGGAAAGGGTGTGGCGCCACATTATTCAAGTTCTAGAATCAGCCCTTAAGGGAGCAATTTATCTACTTACTCCTGCCTCAGGGAAGGAGTGAATTCTATCTTGTGTAGTTGTATTCCCAACTCCCCAATTGAATGAATCCCAAAAGGGTAGGCTTGTTGAATCGGCGATCTGGCCACTCTCACTCATAAAAAGCAAAGGATCACCCTCATAGGCAGTAGTTCACAACTCACTTAGGATTCAGGTCATGTTACCTATAGTCATCCTAGTGAAATGTAAAGCTCTATTATGAACGATTTTATATAATGAGACTAAATATTTTGTGATCCGGTCTTATACAAACTTCTTTGTATAGAATATCCCCGTTCATATGTCTAATACACGAATGATCAAAATCAGATCATTTGTGGCACTTTACAACAATTGTAACACCTACAAAGCGAGCCACACTCATAGTATCACAAGGATAAGGTACCCAGCTTTATCCATATACTATAGACCTTTTAGGTTATTACTTAAATATGATCCACCCGTATGTCTCCACATACACGTTTAAGTTACAAAGATAACCTTGGATGTTAGTTTATTGGTTTGTGGTTAATGCAACTAAAATATCAAATAGACAATGAATAAAATATCATATATTTTATTAAATATAAAATGTTTACAAACTATACGACCCTACGAGATTTAGGGCATCAACCCCAACAACTTCAATGTTCAGAAGATATTGTTTAAAGAGCAATATTTGGGTGCATCCCATATATATCTATCTATGTGCAACACACTCTAACCGCACGAATATATATTATATATATATATAAATACTAAGTAAAAAGAAGAGTTTATCAACATGATAAACCTATGATTAAAAATTCGATGAGATGCTCAAAGATAGATGTAGTCTAAAATGCACTTGAGCATTTTTCTTCCAAAATATTATTATTAAAAGAAAGAAAAATATTTTTAAAAAATATATTTCTTATGTAGTTGTGTGATAAATACTGAAATTTCTTACATTTTAACTACATATAGATTTTACAAGTTTAATTAATTTATCATTAACTATTTAGGGGAATTTTCAAATAAAGGAAAATGAATCAACTTATTTACAAATATCGCAAAATATCATTGTCTATTTGTGATAACCACGGTAGCCATCTATTAATGTCTAATAGATGTCTATTGCGGTCTATCATTTATCGATAAATATTTTTTGCAGTCTATCACCGATAGACAGTGACATTTTGTTATATTTAAAATATTTTTAACTATTTTACCATTTAAACAATTACCCTAACTATTATAGCATAATAGTTATTATTTTGGAAAAAAAAAACATTTTTTACTCGAAGCTTGATAGGTTGTATCAATGTTACCGTCTACTTTCAATTTCAACTAAAACTTGTCATATTGCATCAATTATATCCCTAAATTTTACTTTTAAAAAAATAACAACTAAGTACCTATCATAGGGCAACACAGACTTTAGCCTTTGGATACATGACTCAACCTTTCTAAAAATAATTGAAATACAAATTTAATTGAAAGTGTACATTGATACACGTACTAATTTAAGTTTGAGGTTAAAAGTAATGAAATTGATAACTTAGAATTATAATTGATATGATCTACCAAAAAAAAAATTAAAATTTCAATCTTTGAAATTGAAAATTTAAGGATCGTTTGGGGCACTAACTAGAAGTGATTGGAGTGAGTTATTATAGCCCATGGACATCAAATATAATAATGATGTGTACAACTATTTATAACCTACAATTTAAATATAATAAATACTATTTTAAAATCCTCTTAGCTACAATATTTACTATTTTTCACTTATCTTCTCTTTTTTCTTTGATACAGTGTTTACTATTTTCTATCCAAATAAAAATAATTTGTACCTCAAACACAAATTATTATAGCGTAGATTAAAATAGTCAGCATCCCAAACACTAACTACTATAACTCATTAACTATTATAACCCTACCGATTATAATAACAATTGACGATAATAACCAACTCAGCGACCTAAACGTCCCCTCATGGTCTAAAATGATTTTTCCCTAATTATTTTTGAAAACTTAACATATTGTCCACAGGACATTGTATTACCTTTGAGACAATTAGAAAATGGCGCGTGGTTGTGGACGCAAATCAGCTTGGAATAGTACAGCAAAGTCAAATTCATCAACAGGTGCACCAAAATCCACGCCTGATGTAATTTCTTTATGTCATTTCTTCACACGTGGCACCCGATCGTTGGCTCGTTCCATTTTCCAGCGTACAACGTTGGTGCAACCTTAATTACATTCTTTCGCCAATCAAACTAATAAATTTTATGAAAATTATTTTAAATAATAAATTACTGATAAATATTTATAAATAATAATAAAATATCAGAATCCTTTTACGATACTTTGTGATAAACTGTGATAGATTATTATCTATATCTGTCATGATATAGATAAATAAAAATATTAGTTTATCGCAGTCTATATGGATAGATAGTAAAATTTTACTATATTTATAAATATTTTGATTTATTTTTTTATATTTGAAAACAATCATACTTTTTACATATTTTACGAAATTTTGAATTAAATATATATTATTAACTTACATTTTACAAGACATTTAAATTTCAAATCAAAATGTCTTTCCATCATTTCAACCTTTTTGTTTTCGTATATCAGTATTCTACTACCTACTTAATTTCTATCTTTTTAATTTTGGATTACATTTTTAACATTTTATCTTTATAGTTTTTAATATTGTCACGAATCTAGGGACCTTAAATCTAATATTTCTAATAGCCTCTCAACTAGTTTAATTTTAGTGTCCGACATAGAAAGATTGAGGATTTGAATCTTTATCTCGTTGTTGAATTATTATATTTAAGAGAGAAAGGATCGAAGAATCGAGAGATAATTATATTGAACTAAACTTGGTAAGTTCTTTTTATGACAAATTGCGTTTAAAGTTCATGGATTTCTCATGCACAATCAATTAATCTGCCAAAAAACGTTGAAGTAGTTGCTAGATCACGTTATATTCCATATTTTAAAAAAATGAATGTAACGGCTACATGTTATCAATTGGTTATTACTAATAAAGTATAGTCGTGAATGCTATACAAATGTCATTCATGACATTAATAATTCAACTTAAATTTAACTCAGCAAGTTAACCACTTTAGAAGTCAAATGTTTGAATTTTCAACGTCTTTGAACTAAAGTATATTGATCATAACTTAAAAAGAATAACTAAAAAAATTAAGTTAATTATGCAGCCAACTTTTAAAAATTATATTTTCATTGAAAAAACTACTTCTTTCTAGTTTTTAAAATTTTCCGCTCTTCAAAAAAAAAATATTTACTTATCTAATCCGAAGTATAATAAAAGTTTAAATATTGACGGTATTAAAATACCAATTAACACAAACGTGAAATTGGATAGATTTTGATAAAGTTAATTATATAATACTTTAATACTCATCATTCACTTATAGGCTTAACACTAGTAAGCCTAAACACTTATGATGGGTGACATGGTGGTACTAATTTGACGCTTTTTGATGCTTCAGTGGATGTGATGTCTGCGAGACAATGGCGCATCTATTTGAGTTTACAGTGATAGGCGAGATGAGTCTTTCAAATGTCTGAGTTGAATTTGATTCTCAAACATTAATTAAATCCATTTACGATAATTTTATGGAACATTCTCAGATTGATGTTATTTTAAAAGATATTAGAGAGTGGATATTTTAAAAGGTAATATGATTGATGGTATTGATGGAGTTGACTATGAGCAACCACCAAGAGTTTTAGCATAAATGTGGAACAGTGGAATTATATTTGAAACAATTCCTTGAAAAGTTGGGATGTCACTTAGTGTAGATATGAGAACATATCAAATAGAAATAATATATAGACATCCTAACCTAGAACGATCAGGATCAATAAGGTTTATGTCATTCCCTATTTCAAATGCACAAGTTATGAACTTGATGTTCTCAATCGCAATGCCACTGCCGAATTTAGTGCATTTGTATGTAAATGTAAATAGGATAGGGTGGATATAAAACTTGAATACATCATTTAGCCAGTTTGAAGATCCAACTTAATGTATTGATCCTGATCCGGAGTCAGTTGCATCGCTATGTGATAATGAAGATATGGCGGCTAACAACATGTATAGAACTTCAGAACTAAAACGGATGAGAATTTGAAGAGTTGGATTTCGATGGCCGTGAACATAGTTACTTTCAGATACATTTAACGATTTGGATATGAATGTAATGGATAGCATTCGAGAACATGAACCAATTGTAACCTTGTGGACATTGACAATACTCAATTGTATAAAGGGATGATTTGTCAAGACAAAAGAAATGCTACAACACGCGGTCAAATGTTTTGCAATAAAAGTCACTTACCATATGAGGTTGTTGAATCGACACCGACGATTTGGACAATTCGTGTAAGAAGTGGGAGGAATGTTGCAAGTGGAGACTTCGTGCAATAAAGAAAAAATCGCATGACCTTTTCGAGATCACTAAGTTCGATGAGTAACATACATGTTTTTTATTCAGAACTAAGTCAAAGTCATGTGCAATTAGATTCATCATAATTGAACTAGATTTTTTGATGCTCTGTAAGAGAAAAACCATGTATTAGTGTGAACAACTGCAGTCTGACATTAAATCAAAGTTTGGATATCATGTTCCTTACCATAGGGTATGGGAGGGCAAAAGAAAAACGTTGGCTAAATTGTTCGGTGATTGGGATGAGTCTTACAAATTGTTACCCAGATGGTTGTATATGGTTAAGCAGACCAATCCCAGAACACGTGTAGAGTGGAGAGTGAAAGAAACGCTTATCCAGGTGGTTGTTATGGTTATCCTAACTTCTGTATTTTGGGCATTATTCTTTATAGTTTTTAATATTGTCACGAATCTAGGGACCTTAAATCTAATATTTCTAATAGCCTTCTAACTAGTATATTTTTGTGTCCGACATAGAAAGATTGAGCATTTGAATCTTTATCCATTCTTGAATTTTTATATTTAAGAAAGAAGGATCGAAGAATCGAGAGATAATTATATTGAACTAAAACTTGGAAGTTCTTTTTATGACAAATTGCGTTTATAGTTCATGGATTTCTCATGCACAATCAATTAATCTGCCAAAAAACGTTGAAATAGTTGCTAGTCACGTTCATATTCCATATTTCAAAAAATGAATGTACAGCTACATATTATCAATTGGTATTACTAATAAAGTATAGTCGTGAATGCTATACAAATTCGTCATTCATGACATTAATAATTCAACTTAAATTTAACTCAGCAAGTTAACCACTTTAGAAGTCAAATGTTTGAATTTTCAACGTCTTTGAACTAAAGTATATTGATCGTAACTTAAAAAGTATAACTAAAAAAATTAAGTTAATTTAACATATGAAGAAGCAAATAATTTTACAAAAAAAAAATGAAAAAAAGAAAAGAAAAAGGGTCTTTTCCATGCACAATGATGATACATTTTCAAAAAGATTTTGACCAAAAGGACTTTTATAAGTATATGAAAAACGTAGGGGTTAGATTTAATTAAATATTATTTAGGGTCTAAATCTTTCTCATTGACCCCTCGAGTTTTCTTAATCATAATAAAAACAATTAATCATTTTTAATATATTTGGCTCTTATTAAACTCAATTAATTAATTTAAAGAAGGAAAAAAAAGACCTCTTGTTCCTTTTCAAAGTTTTTATTTGACTTTGTTAGTCTATTGGAAGCTGCATTTGCCGTTTGCTTAGGCGACATACTGTAATTTAATATAAATTTCTTAAACCCTTAAATTTGGGAAAGCAATCATACCTTAAGTATTTAAATTTTCCATGCATTTTAGGGACCAAACTTTATGAATTCTAGGTTTTGGTCACACGGTTTGTGAACTCGTGGGACAAACTTTATTTATTATATCTCAAATGTGTATATAAGTTGGTTCTTAATTAATATTTGTTAGTTAATTCTTTTTTAGTTATCTCTACAATCATTTTAAATTCTTGTTAAGAAAAAAAAATACTTTTCGTCCATCAATGACTTAGTCTCTTTTTTTTTTTTTTTAATTTTAGACCCTACATAAATTTAAAATTTTAATGAGGTTTTTATAGTAGAAACCAAATTTGTGACATTTTAAATTATAGAGAATAAATTAAATTGTTGCATATTAAAATAAAAAAACTAATTTAAATGTACGAGATTGATTCGTCACCAACTAATATGATTTCACATATCAAATTACATGGATGAAAAGTTTTTTTAACATTAAATTTTTAATTTCATCCAACATCTCACTAATTGTATCAAGAAAGGGTTAAAATAATACTCTGAATCCAAATTGAGATGTAGAGATGCCATTTTCCCACAGCGGGCCCCGCCTGAATGGAGCGGGAATTTTCTAATTAGGCGGGGAATGGAGGGAGTGGGGAGAAAATTCCTCGTGAGTTAAACGGGGATAAGGAATGTATTCCCCGTCCTTGCCTCCGCTCCTGCCTCATTCCCCATTGTCATCCGGATTAGTCTCTATTTATTTATTTAATATAATTATTTAATGTTATATTATTATTATCATCATCATTATTATTATTATTACATTTAAATTTCAAGTTTTATTGTTTATTGGTCAAGATAATGAATATGTTTAAATTGTATATTTAATTTAGATGATATATGTTAATAATTTGATTTATATTTATTTCTTTTTAACTAAAAAAGTTGATTAATTTTTTTGGGTTAAAATTTGAGTAATTTATCTTAAATTCAAATCGTCACATAAAACTAACTATAATAAACAATTTAGTGATAGAGTTAATTATTTAATTAAAAATTACCCATATTAAAGATTTAAATTAATTGATTTTTCAAAAAAACTAAAAGAAAAATTTTTCACGGGAAACCCAATCCACGGATTCTCCGTCAAGAATCTCGTCCCGATCCCTGTAGAGAATTTCATGGAAATGGAGAGAATGAAATGAGAAGTGGAGATGGGGATATTCCCGACGCCACCCCATTCCGTGAACATGTCTATTAGGATGTCAACATTTATGTGTAGGATACATAGGAAGAAAAAAAATAGTCAAAAGCATGAGAACAAATATGAAAAAAGAAAGCCTAGCTATAGCTTTTGAAACCTTTTTCTTGTAATTTTAATTATCTTTTGGCTGTCATTGGCTTTATTTTTAATAACCACATTACATTATCCTGAAATTTTGATACAAATGTGACACTATTTCCTTGGATCCATTAAAATAAGCTGCAAAACGTTTATTAAAATGTTGAAGGTGTGGCATGGTTTAGGAAGTATTCACGGGATTAGTTAATTTGAGCATAATTTAATTAATTAATTAATTAATACAAACTATCATTCCAAAAATCAATATTTTGATCTTCCACTTTAGTGTTGAATTAAAAAAAAAAAAAACCTTGTCTTTTATATAATATTTGATTAGTTCATTGTTTTTTTTTTTCTTATGCATCTACATCCTAAATAGGTAAAAATTTTGTGATATGTAGATTTTATTTTTAAATAAAACAATTACGAGGATGGTGATCAAACCTCCCATGTCAATTATCGTTGAATTAAGTTCACTTTGGAAATTTGGAGTTAATTAATTTTGTCAAATTATTTATATCTTTTTGGTAAATTGAGTTTTTGACGTGGTTAGATCTTAAATAAATGAAAATTTTGGGGGAAAAGTTGAATTTAAAATAATATTGTGTAAAAGTAACTTTAGTGAGTCTAGTTTTAATAATAGGAAGTTGTTTGAGTATTGATATTGACATTAAATTGAGGCTCTCGTAATGGTAGATATATATGACACTTAAAACAATGCCTAAGGTGAAACTACCAAATGGCTTTAACTTCAATGGAATCTTGTCATGCAAAAAGAAACTAACTTTATTAGTAACCGTTACAAATTTCAAACTCGCTCCATCTTCACGTTTTCGTTACGCATATCTTTTGTATGCTTTGTTATTATCTATGAAGCACGGATGCTTCATGTGAGGCAAAGAATTAGTATCAGATACGTATCGGATACCGATACTTCCCAGATACGTATTTGACACGCGATTTAACGTATCTATATTTTCAGATACTTTTCAGATACGTATCTGACATGCGATTTGACGTATCTATTTCTATGCATACTTTTTTTAAAGAAAAAAGACACGTTCCCAATTTAAAATTATGCAACCTATTTAAAAAGCTCACTACTTGAGTCCAAAACTAAAAGAAAAATAATAAATAACGGATCAAACCCTAGACTAGAATCATATAATCTCCCTCTTCACATTTGAGTCCCCACAAAGTCCACCAAAATATAAACCATTTGGATATCTTCAACAATTCAATGAAGAAGTTCTTCATTTATCTTCATACTTCTCCCTCGTATGAGTCACTTTTCTATTGTATTTTATTAACTATTGTACTTCAACATCTTAGATGTTTTTTTTTGTATTGTATTTCAGTGTTTGTATTCTATTTTGTTCTATTGTTATTAACTTGTATGCTAAATTTATCTATATCCTATATTTTCTTAAAGAAAAAAAAATGTATCTTCAACGTATCAGTATCCTCATTTTTTTAGAAATATATATATTATAAAAATATATTAAAAAAAAATGACGTATCTTTAGACATATCCGTATCTTAATTTTTTAGAAATTGATGAATTGTCGTATTCGATCGTATCCATATTATGTAGCCGTATCTGTATCTGTGTTTCATAGGTTATTATATTTAGAAATTTGTTTTAAAACCCCCCACTAAAATGAATATTCATGTGCAATTTCTTTCCCCACTCCAAAAAAAAAATAATATTTTTATCACCCTTTTTCTCCATATTATTAATATATTTATTTATTTAAAAATAGTCAACATAGATTAAACAACATATAGATTTTGTTAGCGATAAGATATAAAGATTAACCGTTGTTAAAATAAGCATAGTTCAAAAGACACAAGACTTGTAGTATCGTTATTGAAATAAAATGTTCAATTTTTCTACGCAACAAATTATCAAGAGATGGATTAAATATAGATTTTGTTAGCGATAAGATATAAAGATTAACCTTTGTTAAAATAAGCATAGTTCAAAAGACATAAGACTTGTAGTTTCGTTATTGAAATAAAATGTTTGATTTTTCTACACAACAAATTTTCAAGATGGATTAAAACCTAATAAATATAATGCTAAAATATATTTGATGATATACTTTATCTCAACTAGGTTGATACATCCAAAATGTGCTCATCACACTCGGGTTCCAAAAGCCATACATTAAAGACTAATATATACAAGCGGGGAGCTAGAGAAGATCTCAAAGTTAAAAGTTTGAGAATTTGTTAAACGCTTTTGAAAGCTTTGGGACCTAATAAACACTAACACAAAGTTCAAAGACTAAATTTGTAGTTAAGACAATAAAAATTTATAAAATAAAATAAAAAAAAAGTAAATCTAAGTAAAATTCAACTAATTAAGACATGGATGGTAAAATAATGTAGGGAGGTATAGGTTGAATCAACTATAGCCCACTCAACGTTTTGCGAGGTGTGTGTTCAAATAATAGGGAATAAAAAATATTTTAACTTCTCTTTCACTCCAGTAATACTAGTAACAACTCGTTGGTTAAAATAATCAACTCTTCTTCACTTCAATATTCTTAATGACTCAATCAACCAGTGACCAATTCTAGTTCTCAACTCTGATGGCTCCATCGAAGACCACCTTCGATGCCCAATTTTAGTGTTGACCACCTCTAGTAACTAGCGTTGACGACTCCCTTCGACGATCAACTCCGGCAGCCACTTTGATAACTAGTTCATAGTGTTTGATAGTCTTCTATCATAGTAATTCAACATTAATACAAACACTTTGAACACATCAAATCATAAACAATTTTTTAATAAAAATACTTTGAGACTAGCTTGTGTAACGTTTTGAAACATAGGGGCCAAAAAGATATCTTTTCCCCTTTCTTTTCATACTATTTTTTAATTTCACAATTTAATTCTTAAAAAAAATCAATGAAATTAAAAAATTTCTATGGCAAGTTTAAAAAATCATCTCTTAAGTATGATAGTAATTGCAATTACACTATCAAATTTTAAATTTTAAAAATTGAACTCTCAAACTCATATAAGTGTTAGAATTTGACCCTTACATAGTAGTAGAAATTGAACCCCGAACATTTAATGATAAAAATTAAATCTCCAAAATTATTTACTATAATCGTTAAAATTGAATATCGATCACAACTAGTGTATGAACCATAGGAAATAACATATTACAAACGTAGGAAAATTTTTGCTTTTTAGATTTTTATCTAAATCTATGAAAGAAGAAAATAATTGTATAAGTTTGAGTTTCCTTGTTGTGTTAGTTTTTATTTTTTTAATCTCTAATAACAAATATATGCTTTAATCCCTTCTGTGAGGACATAGGCAAAATCAAATCAAAGAAAGATAAGAAGACATGAGATTGTGACACGTGTCAACGATCTGGTGGGATCAAATCCAACATGTCTGTCACTGCTTCCTCTTCACACCGCACGGATTGGACAAAAGCCGGACAGCGCGGTGATGCGCCGTTACGAACTGTTTACACTTTTCCCTTTTTCCGTTTTTATTTTTTCCTTCAAGAGATAATAATAAATATAATATTAATGATATGATTAAATTATTAATTTCGAACTTTATGATTTGGCTTTGGTTTTGATTTTGCCCATCGAATGATAAAATTTTATGTCTATATTTTCTCTTTTTTTAGGTTTTTCTAATAATTCGAAATTCCAAGTTTTATATTTAGGTTACAATATCTTAAATAGTGGGAATTATATTCAAATTGACGTAGATGATGAAGAATTTAAATATATTTATTAATTTAAATTTATGTTGGCTTAAAGTTTTAATAGTCAAGTGTATAGTTTAATATCTCTAGTAAATCTTTCTTTTAACTTACGTTCGTGTTGACATTTTTAGATTTGGGTATTCAACACTGATGAACTTTCAACTAACATATTTCATGCCAATTTGTCAATGTTTTATTGATTAATACATTATAACTTTGATTAATAGATTAGAAGTTTTGAACATTGATCTTCACAAAAAAACATAGCCACTATATTAAAAAAATAATAATAAATTATTGAATTGTAAGTTTAGTCCTTAATTTTTGAGATTTATGCTTATTTGATTTTTGAACTATAAAAAATTCGGATAAATCTCTGAAACTTTTAATTTTATGTCCAATAGGTCTCTAGACCTTACAAGGTATATTTATCCTTCAAATTTCACATCTATATAAACTAGATCCCTCAATTTCAATTTTTGTGTCCAATTGGTCTTTAGATGTTTTTTTACATAAATTATAACTTTTTTAATGTTCATAAATTTACTAGACACAAACTTAAAAACTTAAGATTTTAATATACAATAATTCAAATTTATATATGATAGATCAATTGCTTTTTAATTTTTTTAATATGTCAAGGACCTAATAGACACAAAATTGAAAGTTTAAATCTACAAAAAAAAAAAAAAAAAAAAAAAATAGTGCCATAAGAATAAGAGTCACATATTCCCTTTGTTCACATTAAAAAGTTATTTTAATAATATTAAAGAACACTGCACTAATGTTAGTGGACCCCATACTATTTTTAAAAGTTGATAATGTGGCAAATAATAAATGAAGTTATACTACTGTAACACTAGAAATTTACCCATAGATCTATAAAGCACAAAGTTGAAAGTTTATGGATCTTTTTGACACTTTTAAAAATTCAAAGACCAAATTATCGAACACAAACCTAAAAATTCTTAAACAAAATTTATAATTAAAAAATGGAAAAGTCAGTTTATATCCCTAAACTTGGTTTCGTTACTCAATTTACACTCTTTATAAATTTTATTATAAAAGTGTTAGTAAATGGGAGGTAAACATGTAAATCAATTATTCAAAGTAATTTTGGAGAGGAATACTTTATACTTTTCTTATATTATTCAAGAGGCTGAAATAGTCTTTTTATACACAACAAAACCACAAATTAAGAGGTACAACAATTATTCAAAATAAGTCAATAATTGATCAACAATACAGATGGAAAAAAACAAAGAATGAAGGAATCGTAACAGACTTGGATATTTCTACAAATCTTCATACGTGGACATTATTGCTAACTTGGCTTAATTGTGCAGATGCGACAATTGTTGACTTTTGACTCTTGTCAAACTTGTCTTTCTCCCTAGCATCCCCCCTCAAACTCGAGGAAAGTTCAACTACACCGAGTTTGAACCTCAAGGAGAAGAACTGTGCATGTGTTAGCGGTTTAGTTAGGCAATCGACTAGTTGATCAACAATTGGAACGTATCGAACTTCAAGCGCACCATTGAGGACTTGATCACGAACAAAATGCACATCTATCTCGATGTATTTGGTTCGTGCATGAAAGACTAGATTTGTCGCAAGAGCCCCTACACTCACGTTGTCACACCACAGGACTGGTTTGTGAGTTTGTTTTATTCTTAACTCATGCATTAAGTAACTATTGAAGCCAAAAAATTTCAGAGAAAACGTGGGAAAGTCCACGATATTCAAACTCAAGACTTGACCTTGCTACAACATTTTGCTTTTTTGAAGACCATGAAACTAGATTGTTTTCAACAACTATACAATATGCTGCCACTGATTTTCGATCATCAATATATGAAGCACAATCAGCATCTGAGTAAGCTGAAATTTCTAAATCTACCAGGCTGAAATAAGATACCAAAGTTTTTAGTGCCACTGATGTACCAAAGAACATGTTTTTGTGGCTTGTCAATGAATATCAGTTGAGGCCTTGAGAAATTGATTTTGTTGATTGATGATGTACGCAATATAAGGTCTTGTGTGAGTGAGGTATTGAAGGGCGACTATAGTGCTTTTGTACACAAACAGATCTTTCAGTGGGGTTCCTTCATTCACAGAGAGATGTCTTCCCATATTACACAATGAAGCAGCAGGTTTTAGGTCTATCATCTTAAGTTTATGAAGTAGGTCATCAACATACTTAGGTTGATTTAAGATAAACCCAGAGTTTAAATAATGTACTTGAAGCTCATCACCTTTTATTGTGATAATAATGGTATTGTGGCTAATTCTCGAAAGCTTAGGAGTCTCAAGTGTGGAAAGTATATAGAGTAGAAATATTATCTCATTTTGGAGATTGTGCATCAAAGGGATGTGATCGTCATGCAGATCGCTTCAGAACACAACGTTGCTAATCTATTTACAAAGGCCCTCACTGCTAAGGTGTTTGAGGGTAACCTGCTAAGTATGGGTCTACGGGATAGACCACATTTAGTCTAGGACAAGTGGGAGATTTTGTATTGGATGCATATTATGCCCTAGTTTACTGTTTTGTATACTTTTATATTAGTGTGACTTTTATGATGTACACCCCACTAGCTTTAGGACAAGTAAGAGATTTTTGGGGTTGATACCCTAAATCTCGTGGGTCCTGTAGTTTGTAATTGTAATGTACAAACGATTTATTTATTTAATAAAATTGTAAAGCATTTTATTCGACATTTGGTAGCATTAACCCACAAAACAAATAAACTAACATTCAATGTTATCTTTTGTAGCTTAAGCATGTATGTAGAGACATACAGGTGGATCATGTTTAAGTGAAAACCTAAATGGTCTGTAGTTGATAGATAAGGCTGGGTACCTTATCCTGGTGACACTATGAATAGGGTCCGCTTTGTAGATGTTACAATTGTTGTAAAGTCCTACAAATGATCTAATCCTGATCATTCATATGGAGACATGTAAGCGGGAATATTCTACGCAAAGGAGTTTGTATAAGACCGGACCACGAAAGAACTAGTCTCATTATATAACGTTGTTCATAATAGAGACTTACATTTCACCAAGATGATCATAGGTAACATGACCTGAATCCTAAGTGAGTTGTGAACTCCTATCTATGAAGGTGATTCTTTGATTTGTATGGGTGAGAGTGGCCAGATCGTTGATTCAATAAGTCTACCATTTTGGGGATTCGTCTGATTGAGGAGCTAGGAACATAACTAAACAAGAAGAAATTCACTCATTCCCCAACATTGGAGTAAGTAGATACATTGCACCCTTAAGGGCTGAATTCGGGGCTTGAGCAATGTGGTGTCATACCCTTTCATGATCCGAGTAGGGTAAGGCATAGTTGAACTATAATTTATTATTTGTTAGAGGGATCAGTGATACTTATGGAGTTAGATGTAACTATAGGGGAAATGATACTTTTGGCCCAGCTGTACTTACGAGCAATTTGTGAAGGATCATCATACTGTTGATTGGTTATATCCAGTGGACACAGAAATATATTTGTAGTGCGAAGAGTGAAATTATCGGCCTTTAATGAAGTGTCCAACAGTTAACAGATGGTGAATAATTTAATTAAAGAGTTTAATTAATTATTCACATATTATTGGAGCTTCAAGCTATAGGTCTATGAGGTCCCCTCTGTAGTTCAACGAGAAATAATTTTTGAATTAATTTGAATTATTTAAATTAATTGAAGGAATTGACTATATGTGATATAATTAATTTAATCTAATTATATTTGATATGATTCCTATAATGTATTTGATACATTATCATATAAAGTTTATTTGAGAGGAAACAAATATTTCAATATGATTCAAATATTAGTATGTGAATTGAATTCATAATTAAATTTAATATAAATGTTATTTATATTAAATGTCATTGGTGAGAGAGAATTGAAACTACAGGTTATATTGTATTTGATATAATATTGAAATTCTAAGTTATAAGTTATATTTGATATAACATAGTTTAATATATATTATATGATAAGGTATTTATCATATAAATATATATTAATTGATTTATTAAAAAATAAATTAAATTTATTTGATTTAAATTTTAAAATCATTTTAGGGAGGGAGTTGTAATTCCTTTCCCCACTTTTATCTCCTGTACGTAATAGTGGGATTTTTTGGAGAGTTTGTTTTTTTTCCTTCCCATTCTGGTTTTCACAGTGAATTACACAGAACACAGGGGATCACATAAGAGTTTTGAGATTTCTTGACAATCATCCTTCTCTTCTCTTCTCTCTAAATCTCCCTCATCCAAAATAATAAGAGCTCACAAAATTCTTGGATTTTCCTCACGTGAATACAGTGGAAATTTTGTGGTAATGTTCTTTTGATCGAGGGATTTTCTTAAAGAACGGTTCTTTAAAGGTAAGGGTTTCTAAACCCATTCTTCTATTTTTTTTTCTCCAAGCATACTGTGTTTTTCAATTAAATGCATATTGTTTCTTGTTTGTTTGTAAAATTAATTAGTCTATAAATTTTGGTTTTTTGGTCTGATCCCATTTTCGCTCAAGGACCTTAAATGGTTCCTTCAGGTCTTTAATGGAGTGGCCAGCAGTTAATAGATATTGAATATTTTAATTAAAAGAGTTTAAATTAATTATTCAAGTACCATTGGAGTTTTAATCTATAGGTCCATAAGGTTCCCTATGTAGCTTAGAGATTATTGAGAATTAATTTTCGATTAATTTGAACTGTTCAAATTAATCCAAAATTAATTATATATGATATAATGAATTTAAATTAATTGTATGTGATATAATTAATATAATGCATTTGATACATTATAATATAAAGTTTATTTTGAGAGGAATTAAGTATTTGAATATGATTTAAATATTAATTATATGGATGAGATTCATATAATTATATTTAGTATAAATGTGATTTATATTAAATACCATACATTATTGAGAGAAATAAAAATTATAGATTATATTATATTTGATACAATATAAAAATTATAGATTTTGTGTTATATTTGATGTAACATATAGTTTAATATATATTATATCATAAGGTGGTTAT